>NC_025993.2:1819005-1958939 GCF_000442705.2 Elaeis guineensis
AAACAGGGAAAGCTGTATCTATTTGGTGTCTTTGTACTCAAGTTTCTGCTCAATTAATTGTTTTATCTACATCATAAACTATTTATCCAAATGCAAAAGATCAAAATGCTCCAGCTAAGTACATCAGCCCAGCAACAAATTTTCACTAGTATGAAACTATCAACATTCTACTTTATGTTCATCATTTTCATTTATAAGTTTCAAAAATCAGAAGTTTCTCCAACTTACAAATTTCTAAGATGCCACCATCTTCTTGGAGGAGATTCTTCAACAAGTTTATCCAAGGATAAAGTGGAAGGTCCTTTGTGCTGCTCCGCTGGTTGCCAGTGCAAGAGAGGCGAGGTCTCTGGCGATGAGTGATCAGGCGATGAGAATGGTGGTGATGGTGATAGTGAAGGAGAGAAGGGATACTTGTGATTGCCTGGTCCAACACTGATGGGTAGAGGAGACGGTGGTGTTGGAGGAGATGAGGAAGGTGAGGAGGCTAAATCAGGCCTCATTTGGGGGATATGAAGAAGGTGGAGAGAGTTTTCAGCTAGGATATTTTCTCAAGGGCTTGAGGTGGTGAAGAGATTTCCCTTCCCCTTGGCTGAGTTTTCTCCTGCTATGAGTGAATGGTTTTTGTTCCTTCTGTTGCTTTTTTTTCTTTACTTAAAGATCACCCGCTAATTTTGGTTTTTAGGTTCAACTAACGGTCAGTCCAAACGGTAACTACCGTGCAGGGACTCGTGCGCCCCAACCAACATTCAAATCCTACGGAAATATAAGTACCCTTGGTCTTTTATACCAAGAAAGGACATTAGCACTTTGTAATGGTACTGTAGTGTACTAGTAGTATTACACCATCCATCGAAAACTACCGGTTCTTTCTGATTTTGGAGCGAACGAAGGAATGAATCAATCAAAGAAATTTGGTGTGTGGTCGGTATGGCTTTATAACTAGACTCTTCCCTTATGGTTAGAAAAGTTTGATCAGTATGGCTTTATTGGAGTATTCATACATGCATCATATATATAAAAAATAATAAAAAAATATTTTTTAAATAAATTTTTTTTTGTATACATATGGGTAGTTACATCACTCTGATGTGAGTGCAGCTTAGAAAGTTAGAATACAAAAATTTATGCAGGATCGATGAAATACTCTCATCCTATCGCCAAGTCTAGTCTCAATAATGCTTTGCAATAAATAATGCGACTGAATCTGCCGTGTTATTCACTTCTTGATAGACATGCTGTACCACCACTGCAGTTGGAAGGCAAAGAGTAGTCCAGGTATTAAAGAGGAGTGGATGGACTTCTAACTGCCTCCTGCTATCATGGATCAATCCAATGGCGGTAGTATAGTTGTCCTCAATAAAAATCCTCTCAGCCTGCAACTTCTATTTGGCAAAGATCCCGCCCATATGGCATGAAGCTCAGCTTTTGAAATTGAAGGCTCGAAAAGATGGGAGCCCCCAACCACCAGCAGTCTAGCATTTAGACCTCGAATGACAAATTTCACACCATCTCTGATACTGTCATCAAACTTCACCTCGACTAACCCAGAAAGAGGGGACTCTCAAGAAATAAAAATGGCCCTTTAGGTCGCTGTAGAAGCAGTAAAGGAGTCTTAGTGAATGGGGATATCAAGAGACGGGCTAGCAGCATCGAAATGACTATACTTCATAGCCAGACAGATCGCTCTTTCCAACATCCGATGTGTAGGAACCACATTGCCCTTGAAATCCAGGCTGTTTTTAAAAAGCCAAATCTGATAGGCAATGTAAACTATCCTGCCCCCTCCAATAGAGGTCATCTGTCAGCTGTGCTCGAATGGATCGTACTTAAGAAGGACACCAGCCAATGGTCCTCAATCATCTCTCAAGACTGGCTACCCATCCTCTTCTAAATCAACCTAGCCCTCCCTAAGGTTGCAGTGCTTCAAGTGAAGAGTCCAACTTTGCCAGATTTCTATTTTATAGATTATTTGGCGTGTGTGATGCACTCAGTGAAAGTATCAATTTGATGATTTCTCTGGGATGAAAGTAAGACCTGCACAAAATATCATCATCATTTTTTTTTGTACCCAGAACCGTGACGGAGGTCACTACCATTTTATTCAGCTCAATGAATTGATATAAGCCATCATCGTCATCATCTTTTACTAGAAAAAATAAAATCATCAACATCATCAATCATCATCTATGTGATCATCGTTATCATCATCAAGATACGATAACAAAAAAAATCTCTTTAAGGAAGGTGGAGAATCCAGCAATGACAGCTATGCGAGGCTTTTGTATGATATATGAAAGACAAATATTTAAGTGAGAGAAAGAGATTGCAGGTCAAGGGTTGGGCTGCTTTCAGGGTGACGTTGGGGCTGTCGACCAACATCAGACGGGCCCATTTAACGCGTTCCTTTCGTGTACGGGCAATCTAATGAGTCCTCCAGGGTCAAAAATATTACTAGTGCTAGAAGTCATCGCAGACTGTGGCTTCCTCCATCGGCAATACCAGGTTCCACGAATCCAACCTTGGAAGGAACCCACAGATCGAGGAGACCACTTGAGAAGAGAATATTGGATGTTAAAACGGATATTAATTGCCACTCTAAGGAAAATTAAATAAGAATTAATGATAAAAAAGAACAATGTTTTTTATTTGAATCATGATTAATTAACAATAGAAATCATTTTTAATCGGCAACAAGATTTTATAGTGTCATTATCTCTTTATTGGTATCGAGGGAATGGGTGCAACAGTTATAGCGACCATTATTTACTTAGAACTGCATGCATTATCATGATTATTTGGAATTGGGAAAATATCTGAAGTAATGGCTATTTTGTTAATCACTGTTCAATAAATAAAAATTAATTTTTAGCTGGTGTAATTGTTCAATAAAATAATTTTCTAAAGCTAGTACAAATATTTGAATCTGAAAATACTGTTTTATGTGAGTGAGAAATATAAATATTAAAACAAAGAAGTTATTTTTGCAGATAATTTTTTAATTCTTATTACGTATTTGTGTGTGTACCTTAAAGAAAGAGTTTGCTCCAGTATATAGCATTTTACTTTCTTGAAGCTAAGAAAATACATAAAACGAACTCCATTTGCACAGTAAAGTAACCATCGACTCGTAATTTATAGCTGAGTCTGGTGGCTCGAGAAAAGTTGCCATTCATGAGCACAAGAGTGAGATACTTTGTAGGTTTTGTTGACAATTTGATCAAGGGTACAAATGATCCAGGAAAATTTACTTTATAGGCCATGTTTTGGCTTTCATATGGGGTTTCGTTGAATACAATTTTACTTTATGGTCACTTCTCTTGATGATTGCATATCTTTTAGTTTAGCCTGTGTACCAAAATAAGGTAATAGATGGATTAAAAAAAAAAAAAAAATTGCATGCTTGGATGTACAAACATACATGCATACAAGCATCCATGCATGCATATATATATATACACGTACACATACATATATAATGGGTATATTAATTGTGAAAAAGAATGAACTGTATATATAAAACAACGCACAAGTGTAGGCAACTGGAATAAAAGAACAATAAAAACTGGTCAATGACTAGCTATTAATTCGTTGACAAATTGAGGTCCTGGATATAGAAACTATAGTTATAATATGCTTTTCATCTTCTTATTTTAACCTGCTTTCTTGCTGTTGCTATCTGGATGCTTACACCTGTTGTGCTTTCAGAGACGTTTATATCCAATTCATTTTTCTTGACAATGAATCAAAGCATAGATAATTTGTTCGATACTTATTTTTTTAAGAAAAAAAAAGAAGCAAAGTATTTGCCATCCATCATAATTTGTTCCATTCCATCTGCGTCATTATTTACTTAGCACTATGAATAGGACTAAAAAGTATAAGATATTTAAAAATAAAATAATGAAATATTTTTAATTCAAAAGCAAGTACCAGGATTAATTAGCAACCATGATCAATGCACATAAACAATTAATTACCATTTGTTGACAGAAAAAAAAATACTAAGGGTTCCATCAATTACCCTGTTATATCTCATGCTACACTAGTCGGTGACATTTTAATCTTGTAGAGCCGAGTGAATTAGAAAAAATAATCCAGGTTATTATACATTGCAATTATAATATATGATAGATGGTAAAACGAGAATATCGGTGTCAGCAGTTGGCACAACTAATTTGTTTTCTTAGGTGCTGGAAATTTTTTGTAGACCGGTATGTTTGACATTAACAAGGATATATATTGCCATTGCAGTATGTATAGATACAAACCAACTCGATAAATCACATAAACTGGTCATACCATGGCACTATGAAGTCTAATGAGATGATTGAGTAGAATTACAGGAAACAATTCGGATTGTTATCCATTGCAATTATAATATATGATAGATGGTAAAATGAGAATATTGGTGCTGGCACTTGGCACTACCAGTTTATGTTCTTAGATGCTGGAAATTTCTTGGAGGTGGATATGTTTGACATTAACAAGGATACATATTGCAATTGCAGTATGTATGGATCCAAACTAACATGATAAATCACATAAATTTGGGTCACGGACCTATCATGAAGCAGGCAACGACAAAGCCATAGTAGCATCGAACCAAAAAAAAAAGCCCAGAGTAGCACATGGGAACCACCCACAACCTTTTTTTTATTTCTTTCCTTTTTTTAATAATTCCGTAAGCTTTTTTAGTGGTACGATCATCAAAATACAAAGGGGAGCGTGGCCTCCACGCGGCTTTAGCTTAAAGTAATATATAGGAGTAGATGACCTCTAGAGAGAGAAAGGGAAGATTCATGCTGTCCTTCCCTTTCTGGCATTTAGAGAGAGAGCGACGATTCATGCTATCCTTCCCTTTCTTGCTTCAAATGCAAGGAAGGAAAAAAAAATCATTAAAACATAAAACAGATCAACGGCTCTATTATTTAAAGGTTATTAAAAAATATGGCGATCTAAAACTAGATGCATTCAACGTATACAAACTGTTGCAACGTTTTGACCAACGCCACTGGTGATTGCTAATTCACTCTTTTGTTCTTGTTTCATATTTCATCTTTCTAAGAAAGTTAGATCGCGTGGTAAGTAATAGCGATAGACCACACGGCAATATAGCATGAAAAAATATTTTTTTTAAGAAAAAAACCCTTTCAAGAACTGATTATATATATGCAAAAATTTCATCAAATCCGCAACTGCCGATTTTGTAATTTCATAATCAAATAATCACTGTTCAATAAATAAAAATTAATTTTTAGTAAGTGTAATTTTTCAACTAAATAAATTTTTAAAGCTAT
Source organism: Elaeis guineensis (assembly GCF_000442705.2). NCBI lineage: Eukaryota > Viridiplantae > Streptophyta > Magnoliopsida > Arecales > Arecaceae > Elaeis > Elaeis guineensis. Next base: position 1,824,303 of record NC_025993.2, read on the forward strand.
AGTAAAAATATTTGAATTTCAAAATAGTATTTTATTTGAGAAAAAAATATAAATATTAAATTAAAATTACTATATTTATATTTTTTATATTCCTATTGTATATCACTACATTACATGTATGTGCACGCACATGTACGCGCACGCGTGTGTGTATATATATATATATATAAAAGTAGCGTATCAAGTGAGAGGAGTGGCTTAATATGAGAGGACATAATAATAACTCTTGGATCCACATCAATGGTTCAGATGAGCACCGCGCGTGTGTGAAAAAACTAAAAAAAAAAAAAGGAATGGATAAACCCTAGAGGTATTTAGATAGTTTGGACAACTATGCTCTCATCTGAACTATTGATATAGATTCAAGGATTATTATTATGTCCTCTCACCTCTCACATTAAACCACTTCTCTCACACGATATACTTCCTATATATATATATATATATATATATATATATATATATATATATATATATATATATATATATATGCGCGTGTGTATGTATGATGTAGCTAGCCCTCTTCAAAGCCATTACAGAGGCCATTATGATATGATAAGGGACATTGATCATCTTAAACTGTATCTTATACCAAAATTTTAGTTATAATATTTTATTTATCTAAACTAAATATTCAATAACAGCAGGTAGTCTTAGTATTTTAAAATATCATTTTATTCATATGAACAATTAAACATAAAATAATAGCTATAATTTTGATCACACAATAGTTGTTATATTAAAATAATGATCCTAAGCGACTTCTATAGCATTTGGATTATTGTTATTTTTAACCTTGGTCAACCAAATAGCACTCAATCAGATGTTATCTACACAAAAGCTTTCATAGCTTATGATAGAAAATTAATTTGTTGGATACTATTTACATCTCTGGTTAATTAGCACTATGAACATAGAACTCAAAATTATTTTTAATAATATAATTTCATAAATATTTTTATTAAATTTGATTTTTAAAAATTTAATAATATAATATTTTAAATTTAAAATCAAGTAATAGTATTAATTAACAATCATTACTGGTGCATATATACAATTGATTGCTATTTGTTGACCGACAAAAATGATATAGGGCTCCATCAACTGCCCGTCACATCTCTTGCTACACTAATATGTGGTATTTTGATTTGTCCACCATCTTATGGATTCGAGTGAATTATAGAAAACAATGTAGGTCATTATATATTATAGTTATTATATATAATAGATACTAAGATGAGAATATTTGTTGGAGTTAAGGAAGACTCTCAATCACAATTATACCATATTTGGCACTGAAGAACTCTTCATAAATTCAGGCTCTACTAGATATAGTTTTCTTAAATTTTCCTTCAAATTGACATGTTTGATACCAACAACTATATTGCAATTGCAATATGCATGGATCTTAACCAACTCGATAAATAACACCAACTCTTCGTGCCAAGGCAATATGAGAACTAAAGAGATAATTGAGTTGAGTCTTCTGGCCTTCTAGATATATTTCAGATTGAAATGTGCTTATACTTTGAAATTGTTGTAACAAACATGATCAACATAATTAGGGTTTGATTGGTGTGCTAAAACGCTTTGCAGCCTTAGGTGAATTAAAAATGGGGAGGCAGCGACAAGACCCGGAGCAGCACATGCGAACCACCCACAACTATTTTTTTTCACCACCTTTTTCAAGGGCAAAATCATTAAAATAGATATAATACGAAGGGGAGCGTGGCCTCCACGCGGCTTTAGCTTAAAATAATACTAGGAGTGGATGTGGCGTTTGAACTTTCTTCTGCATAAAGGGAATATTCATGCCGTTCTTCCGTTTCTTGCTTTATGTGCAAGGAATAATAAAAAAAAAAAACATAAAGATATGAAGTCGTTCGACGGTCCTATTATTTAAGATTATAAAAAAGCCGTGGTGATCTCAAACAGGATACGTTCAAGTAGCGTTTGGTTACCGGTTTTCGATGGAATAAGGTTTTATTCCGCCTTATTCCCTCAAATGTCCAAAAATATGATGGTGGACCTCCGGATTTATATATTCCGGTTAGCGCTCTTTGATTTTGAAAGATAAATTCTATAGTGGTAGATAGAATTGCATGTTCTCACTTCACTTATTTTCGAAATAGTGGTGTCATTTATGAAAAATGAAAAAAAAAAAGGTGAGGGGTAAAATCCTATCTACCACTTCTTCGTCTTCATGCCGCAGCCTCTGTTCGAACCCTTTCGGCTTCTCGATGGGTCATAATCATCCGCAGATCTTCTCTCCTCCATCCTCTCCACCACTCCTTCTCGGTGCGTCCCTTGCTGCCTCTATTCTTCTCTCGTTCTGCTCCACACCGACGACTCTTTTTTTTCTTTTTTTTTTTTTTGGATGATCCTCTTCTTGCATAGTTTGGTAGGTTGTCCCTTAAGTTTAGAGCTAGATAATGGATAGAGACAAACATCTTCATATATTTTTAAATTATATTATTTTTAATTGATGCACATTATGCAATAGTAGTAATAGTATTGCTCAGTTAAAAATCACTAATTCATTTGTTTAGTCAATTTTTATGCATTCATGTTTGAAGTGTTGGCATATGGTTTTGCCAAATTTCGTTCCACTACTTCTATCAATTTACGATCTTAAACTTTACATTTAGTAATCTAAATTTAATGTAAGTTGGATAAGTCAAACAGATTAAGTTAGTAATGTTACTGATGTTAGGATTGCTGCTTGACAGTGTCTAGCAATTATTATTATTGGGGGTTAGCAAGTCATCTAGTCATTTAGTACTTGATACATCTATATCTTGATAATCAATTGGCTATCCCAATACACTTTGCTTTTTTGACCATCTTTGTGCATTAATGAGTACTTTTGTCTCCTTTGATCCTATGTTGAGATATATATTCCTATTATCGAGCTTATAATTTGATGCCTTAAACTTTGAAATTCTTTGTCCATTAGGATATATGATATAAAATCTTGGACATGCATAGTTCATATTAACTAGGTCATTACATTTTATATCTTGTAGCCGCGATGCTCCAATGATGATGGAATTCGCATGTCTGGAGCCACTTTCTAATATTTTTCTTATGCTTATAAATGTTTCTTATTTGTTTTATACAATCAAATTATAAATGCTAAGTAGTGTAGTCCATTTTATGCTAGCAATTGATCGTCTCACGTTTTTGAAGAATTTTTTTTTTTTGTTTTGGCAATAATGATGGGCTGCCTTAAGATTGAGCAATACTGGAAGACAAGGTTTAACTATAACATTTCTTATTATATCTTGTAGTCGTGATGCTCCAATAACTTTAACTTCATATATTCTGAGTCACCTTCTAATATTTTTTTTATATTTATAAATATTTATAATTTATTTATACTATCAAATTGTAAATGCTAAATAGTGCAGCTCATTTTATGCTAGCAATTGATTGTCTCATATTTTTAAATTTTTTTTTTTTTTTGGGTAATGATGATTGTCTCTTTTTTTTTTTTAAGATTGAGCGTTGCTGGGAGATAAGATTTAACTATATCATTACTTATTATATCTTATAGCCGCGATGCTCCAATGACATTTAACTTTGCATGTCCTGAGCCATCTTCTAATATTTTTCTTTTACTTATAAATATTTATTATTTATCTTAGTCTGTCAATTTATTGAGGCATGTTTTTGAACAATCCAATTGCCAACTTCATGTCTTTAAATCTAAAAAAAAAAAAAATCGAAGCAGAGTTCGCCTGTTTTAAAAAAGGAGGTGGAGCCACTTCTGCCAACCCCTCCCCCGACTTCGGTGAGGCCCGCATTTGCGATCGCGAAGTTCTGCTTTTCATTCTTTACTTTTACTAATTGTACAAGCTCTTATTGTATGCAAGTTATTTTGGATTCAATTAAAAATTTATATTCTTATTTGCTGCCTCACAATACTACGTCATGCTCATACTTAGTCAACAAAATCAACTCATATCCTAAACTTGGCCTAGGGCATTCTTATCTTTTTTGAAAAATTAATCATACTCTATTCCTCATGGAATAGAGGTTTATTCCCATGTCAACCAAATAGGGTTTGAAATAGTACTGTATTAATTGCACTGAAATAAAGTAGAATACCAGATTTCCAACCAAATAGAAATTTAAAATAATAAAAAGGAATAACTATTCTCTAAGAATTCGTATTCCTATTTTAGAAATAACAATTGGATATCCAAATGCTACCTCAGAGTATAGGAGCTGTTGCCACGTTTTGTCCAACATCACTAATTACATTTATTTATTTATTTATTTTTTACTTTTTATCTTTATAAATTATTAAGTTAATTAAATCTAATATTTTTTAGCTACTTTTCCATCCAGCATTGAAATTAATAATCATGTAGGATACACAGACCACATGACAATATAGCGTGGAAAAATAGTTTTTTTGAAAAAGAAAAAACTTCATTGGATTGGTTATGGGCATGCGAAAATTTCATCAGATCCACAACTGCTGATTTCACAGTTTTGTAGACTACAATTGATTGCTTATATAATTATATTCAATAACAAATTACATAAATTGTATAAGTACTCTTCAATCACATGGTAGGAGCATTGCTTTTATGTGAATAACAAGGGCCCCATGGCACAACTTTTCTCAACGACAACCCCAAAATAAAACAAAATTACGAGATTATAATATGATAAGCTAGTCTACAAATTTGAACCACAAGGCCACCTTGGATTCTAGAGCTAATAGTAAGTGGCGTGTGGTCTTCACGCGCCTCTTCGTTTATAATAATCATGGTAGACTTGTGGTTGAAGTATTGAACTGCCAATCAGAAGGAAGGAAGATTCGTAAGCCAGAATGAAAGGGGAGTTGTTTAAGCCATCCATTTATCTATAATTTAAAGGAGTCTCCTTCCTCCCCACCACACCCCCCCGCCAAAAAAAAAAGAAAGAAGTCTCGAGACATATAATATCTAGATTCATTTTACTGATCTGTAGCGGACCTAAAGGCATCAAGGCGTTGCAAGGTTTTCTATAGATTTAACCATTCAGAGTTAATTTTGAGGCCACAGATATTTTGATTTCAAGAAAACAGATCATAGCCAGGTTTTGTGAGTTAATTATAACTGTGAGCCATGAGTTGTCCAAAACAATTAATCTTCCAAAGTACAGACAAACTAACCTCCATGTTTTGGTCGCCGTTTGCCCATCAGTCACCGAGATCCACAATAACAAAAACAATTGGAACCACAATTAGAACCAATGGATACGTTTAACCACTGTTGATGCATGATGATCCGCAGCTCTTATTTCTATAAATTTTTGTTTATTACAAGTGGAGACAACCACTTGTCTTCCTAGATGCACCTACTCCGGATAGACATCACAAGCCCACAGTTTCTCTTTACATCCAATGCTTAAGAAACTCAAAGTAATAAGCCACCCAAATTAAATGTCACCCAGCTGGTGTCGCATATTGAATTGGCGTTGTGACGGTGCAAAGTAGCAGGGTGATTGTTTTTGAGTGACTTCTCTGAGTTGCCATAGCATTCCCACACCAGCATATATCCTGAAGGCAAAGCGCTGGGTTCACTAAAATATTGGTTTCTCCACCTGCTCAGTGGCTCCTATAAACATCCCAACACAACCCAGGAACCCAGCATCGATTCCAGCTCCTAAGACGAGTGGAGTAACAGAAGTGGTGGAGATGAAGAAAGCTTCTTCCCTCCATACGCTCTTCCTCTTCTTCCTCACAAGTTTCGCCTTCCTTGTGAAATCCCAATCAGATTCCTGCTCTTCCAAGCTAAGTGTCAGCCATCTCATCCCTTTCAACACCTCCTCCCTCAGATGCTTCTCTGCATGGAGTTCACAAGATTTCATTCTAAGGGTATACATCTAGCTTCCTCTCGACTCCATTAATTCCAATTTATTATCTTAATTATTACGTTGTGGAATTGCTGCCAAATTCTACGTAGCTAACCATGTCTGATCACCACTCCAATATATGGAATGGACATGCAGTATGAGAATGCCGGTTCCAACGTTTGGAGCTACGTTCTCTCGGCGCCCGACACCGGATCGTACATCTCGATCGGGTTCTCCGGTGATGGCAGCATGGTCGGCAGCAGCGCCATGGCCGGATGGATCACCAGCAGTGGCCCGGGGATTGTGAAGAGATACTACCTTGGTGGGACGAGCTCGAAGCGGTGCCCGCCGGACCAAGGGAGCCTAGATCCAGTCCAGGGCAAGTCGGTGATCACGTCGCAGGGCTCCCGGCTGTACCTCGCCTTCCAGCTCAACAGTGCACAGCCTCCGCAGAGGCTCATCTATGCAGTGGGGCCTCAGAACAACCTGCCTTCCTCCGATGGCTACTTGCCAAGGCACAAGACTATGGCTTCGGGTTCCATCAATCTTTCCGGCGCCGGTGGTGGCGAGAGCGGTGAGTACTTAAACTTGCCACCTTGCATGGTCTCAAGAAGGATGGAAAATATAGCACGTTACACTTTGGGATGTATGATATTAATGGACGCATGCATAATATTATGTGAGCATGCTTGCATGAGACCATCACATGGTTGATCAGATAAATTCCAAGGTTAAGTAATTATGCTTCCACATAACAAATGTTTTAATTAATTAAACACAACATGATTGCCTTGGTGCTGTGTACGCAGGGGAGAATGAGGATGGAGGAGGAGCCACAGGAGATGTGGTAGAGGGAGGTGTTTCGGGCTTTGATCTCAAAAAGCAGCATGCCATACTGGTCATGCTAGGATGGGGAGTCCTGATGCCAATTGGGATGATGATGGCTCGATACTTCAAGCAGTTCGATCCATTCTGGTTCTACTCACACATCTCGATCCAGGGGATCGGTTTCCTTCTCGGAGTCGCCGGTATAATTCTCGGGTTTAAACTCGGTGACGACGAAGGCGAAGGTGACATAGACACTCACAAGAACCTTGGTATCTTCATCTTGGTTTTTGGCTGCCTCCAGGTATACAATTATTATTATTTTTTTCTTCATACAACATGCATTTCAGTAGGCTAGGCCTGGTGATCCAAGATTTGGGTTCTATTTTGTACAGGTCATGGCATTTCTTGCCCGGCCTGGCAAGGACGCAAAGGTGAGGAGATATTGGAATTGGTATCACTACTGGGTGGGAAGAGCAGCTATAGCTTGTGCGGTAGGGAACATCTTCTATGGGCTCGACTTGGCAGGCGAGGATAGGTCATGGAGCATCGGATATGGGATTTTCCTTGGGGTTTGGGGGTTTATTTGCCTTGTTCTTGAGGTGAGGAGCTGGATGGATCGTTGATATCTGTGGTAGATGTAGCACCCTTATTCTACTGTTTTGGTTGGTGCGGAGGTGCGTGGCATAGTCATTATTTGTTATCCGTCTTGTAGCATGTTAGCATATTATACATTAGATATATTTTAATAAATCTATTGGCTTAGCATGACATGCTTAATGGTTTGAGCCTTGAAGTGAGCAGTCCACTAAAATATTTCACCAATAAAAATTAAAAGTTTGTTGGCGACAAATTGCAAGACAGCTAGCCAGTTGGTGAAACAAATTGTAAGGCTTGTCTCGACTCCCAAGTTGGATTAGATCTGTTGTAACACTACGTCACTAAAAAAAAAATTGGAGAAAAAAAAATCAACGTAAACATTAGATTTATGTGAAAAATTTTTTAAATAAAAAAAAAATTATGAACAAAAAAGATGTAGATTTTTACTATCTTCAACCGTAAAAATTTGTATTCAACAAATAAAAAAGTGTTGGGTGGATGTCTGGCCAGGACACCACCTCCCAAGATCCTTTCAGTACCACGCGATGCAGCAGGAAGAAAGAAGAAACAAAACAAAAGGAAAAACAATCAAAATACGTGGATCAGCCACAAAAGGGCTCGCCTCCACGGGGCATGCAAACTTCACTATGAAAAGAAAATTTTACAAGAGAAGACCTCACCCTCAACCCTTGTACACCCAATTCTCTCTTACATGAAGTTCCCCTCACAAAAGCTCTCCCTCTCTTGGAGACCCCCTGAACCCCTGAAGAGCCTGGCGACCGCTGTCCAGGAGCCTCCTGCTCCTTCTCTCACAGCGCCTCACGCCTCTCTCTCTCCTCGGTTCGTACGGCGGCCAGAAACAAAACCGCTCGTTCTCTGCTGTGTCTCAGGCCTTTTAAAGCCTTAAACATAGGTTAGAGGGTGATTAGGAATCCTTAATCAAGCCAAATCACGTCCCAAGCCGTCCGATCAACACCGGGAGCTCTCTGGACCCTTAGATCGCGCTCCGGTCCACGGAATAGGGCCGTGGACCGCGAGAATCGAGTGGGAAACGTCCACGCGGTCCACAGGCCGTGCCGTGGACCACCCGGTCCACGGTGGACCGGGGATGGGCCAGCAGGCTGCTGGGTCGCGCGTCCCGCACGGGCCTGGGCCTGGGTCGCGCGTCCCGCGCGGGCCTGGGCCTGGGACGCGCGTCCCGCGCGGGCCTGGGTCCCGCATCCCGCCCGGGCCTGGGTCCCGCGTCCCACGCGGGCCAGCGGGCCTGGGACGCGCGTCCCGCGCGCCGCCGCCTGCGGCCGCGCCGCTGCCGCCCGCCGCCGGTCGCCGGCGGTCCTCCGCCGCCTCGGTTTTCGTGCTATCTTCGAAAGCTCGTATCTTCTCCATCCGAGCTCCGATTCAGGTGATCTTGGTCTCGTTGGACTCCGTTTTTCGCCGCGAACCTCAATGTGGGCTGAATCTCGAGGCGTCAAATCCTAACAATCTCCACCTCGACTCGATATTCGGCCTCCTCCAAACTCCGAGAGCTTCTGGATCTCCTCGCCCCCATGCCCTGGGGCAATCGCCTGCTGATCATGGATGGGCAAACATGGGAGTCGAGCCAGGCTGCTCGATCCCATCTCCGTCGTATGCTGTGCTCCTCCTGACCTGAGACCTGCTCGGGGCATCATCCTGCGGCAATAGGAATCTTACCTTGCGACGTCGCCTCTCGTCCTCCCGAGTCTCCTGTCTCATGCCCGATCCGCCTCCTGGAGCTCCACCTTGCTCTGGGCTCTACCTGGCTCCCGATGCTCCACCTCGCACTGGGTTCCCTGCCAGGTAATAATGTCCTCTGCTCCCCTTCTTCCCCTCCAGCACAATCCTATCGCCGCGTAGCACCCTCAGGATTCCTCCACCAGTTACCGTCCTGTAGCCTCTCGAATCCAGTCTGCTAAGTGAGATAAGATTCCGCCTGAAATCGGGTATGTATCGGACCTCCCCCAATCTCCTCACTGCACCGTCATGTGTCCTCCAGCTGACCGTCCCAATGCCTCTGATCGCACAGCTCGATCCATTCGGCAGATATACAGTGCTCTCACTGTTCTCCAGGGAGTCAAACTGCTCCTCTCTGCAACACACATGATAGGGGCATGCAGAATCTAATATCCACTGCTGGGAAGAAGTAGATACCTCGTCAGATATCTCCAGGACATCTCCATCTGAATCGCTGCCGGCCGTCGCTACAGCAGCCACCGTCCGATTTTTCAGTTGAGGGCAATCTCTGGCTAGATGCCCCAACTCTTCACACCGGTAACACCTGGTTTTGCTCAAGTCCCTCCTGGACTTAGACCGCCCTCGTTGCGATCTCCTGTCGCTCCGTCTACCGCCTCCTGCACCTCCAGAAGCCACCAAAGCTGAGCTATCGCCACCTGAGCTCGAAGCTGGGTTCTCCCTCCTGAGAACCTCGTTCTGGAGTATCGCCGCGGTGACCTCGTCCATCTTGATAGTGCTCTTCCCCACTAGAAGAGCAGTCACCAAGGACTCGTACGAAGAAGGAAGCGACGCCAGCAAAACCAGCGCCCTGGTCTTCTCCTCAACGTTCTCGCCAACGCTGAGAAGGTCGGTGAGGATCTTCTGGAAGTGGCTCAGATGCTCCTGCACGCTCTGTCCCTCAGTCATCCGCAGTTGGTAAAACTGCCTCCAGAGGAAAAGAGTGTTGGTGAGAGACTTCGCCATGTACAACTCCTCGAGCTTCGACCACAGCACCGTCGGGGAAGTCTCGCTCAGCACATGGATCACCACCTCATCCGTCAGGTACATACGGATGGTACTCACCGCCTGCATCTGTAGCCGTTTCCAATCCTGCACCTCCATGGTGGTCGGTTTCTCATCGCACAAGAGAGCTTCGATCAACCCCTGTTGGATGAGCACGTCTTTCACCCTTGCCTGCCACAAGGAGAAATTGCTCTTACCATCGAACTGGTTGATCTCCATCTTGATTGTTCCTGTTTTCTCCATCTTCAGTCTTGCTCACCACCACTGCAATCTGCGTCCTTGTACCGCCTTGCTCTGATACCACTTGTTGGGTGGATGTCTGGCCAGGACACCACCTCCCAAGATCCTTTCAGTACCACGCGATGCAGCAGGAAGAAAGAAGAAACAAAACAAAAGGAAAAACAATCAAAATACGTGGATCAGCCACAAAAGGGCTCGCCTCCACGGGGCATGCAAACTTCACTATGAAAAGAAAATTTTACAAGAGAAGACCTCACCCTCAACCCTTGTACACCCAATTCTCTCTTACATGAAGTTCCCCTCACAAAAGCTCTCTCTCTCTTGGAGACCCCCTGAACCCCTGAAGAGCCTGGCGACCGCTGTCCAGGAGCCTCCTGCTCCTTCTCTCACAGCGCCTCACGCCTCTCTCTCTCCTCGGTTCGTACGGCGGCGAGAAACCAAACCGCTCGTTCTCTGCTGTGTCTCAGGCCTTTTAAAGCCTTAAACATAGGTTAGAGGGTGATTAGGAATCCTTAATCAAGCCAAATCACGTCCCAAGCCGTCCGATCAACACCGGGAGCTCTCTGGACCCTTAGATCGCGCTCCGGTCCACGGAATAGGGCCGTGGACCGCGAGAATCGAGTGGGAAACGTCCACGCGGTCCACAGGCCGCGCCGTGGACCACCCGGTCCACGGTGGACCGGGGATGGGCCAGCAGGCTGCTGGGTCGCGCGTCCCGCACGGGCCTGGGCCTGGGTCGCGCGTCCCGCGCGGGCCTGGGCCTGGGACGCGCGTCCCGCGCGGGCCTGGGTCCCGCGTCCCGCCCGGGCCTGGGTCCCGCGTCCCATGCGGGCCAGCGGGCCTGGGACGCGCGTCCCGCGCGCCGCCGCCTGCGGCCGCGCCGCTGCCGCCCGCCGCCGGTCGCCGGCGGTCCTCCGCCGCCTCGGTTTTCGTGCTATCTTCGAAAGCTCGTATCTTCTCCATCCGAGCTCCGATTCAGGTGATCTTGGTCTCGTTGGACTCCGTTTTTCGCCGCGAACCTCAATGTGGGCTGAATCTCGAGGCGTCAAATCCTAACAAAAAGATTCTTATTATCTTTGTGGTCAATGCTAATCTAAATGTAAGGTATTTTTACGAGATCTGATCTGAATATAAAAAAGAATAAAAATCTTGCTCTACAGAAAAAGGCTTTTTACAACTGAACTGCATCGTACTGGATTTTATAGCTTAGCAAAAATATTTTGAGTCCAGGCTCCCATGGATCAAGATTTGAGAATTACCGGATCAAATCCAGCAGCTATATATAAAACCAATTATGACCCTTTGATTTGAAGCAAAAGGTCAATGTCCTTGGCTTGGAAGGTTTATGTCTGTCCACTGCTACTTGGTAATCAATCACTATACTAGTCATCTTAATAGGCCCTTGCGAGCCTACAAGTTTTTATCAAAAGTTCAACAATATGGGAAGTTACGGAGGAATAGAAATCTTGAGCTTGTTAAAAATATGCCTTGAAACTATTAGTCATTAGATATAGAAAACGGACTTTATGAAGATCTTCTCATGGAAGCATAATGAGAAATTATTGATTGGACCAAATCGATTGTGGAGCTGATGGATCAGTTTAATCAAAAAGCAACACAGTCAAATAGGAACAATGAAGAAAGAGGATGGAAAATGGAGCTAGGGTAGTGTTGCTTTCAAGTTTAATTGGTCTACTAGCTTGGTGGCGGATCTGATCATACTAAAAATTTCATACAATAAAAAAATCTCAAAGGACGAAAGTATAATTAGCATTTTTTGTAGCACATGAAGTGAGCTGTCATTAAAGCTGAGGTAATGTTATTAACCAAAAGTTAAGGATATATTAATTAAACAAAAAAAATGAAGGTCTTTTAAAGCAATGAATCATGTAGTTATTAATAATTTTTAAGCTACAAATTACAACAAAAAGTTTACCTCTTTAAAGTATAAAATTAACATGGTAGAGCACCCCTCCCCCCTCCCACAAAAAAAAAAAAAGAATTCATTATAATGTGATTGTTGTTTCCAAAAATATCTAGCTGAGAAGAGGGTGCCAATTAGTGCAGTTGACAATCCTTGAAGCATAGGGATGAGGATGATCTAAACTTCATTTTTTTGCTAATCCGATTTTCAATTAAATTATTAAGATAATCTGGATTACCATCCAAAAAAATATATCAAACGTAGTAATTCAGATTACTACATTAAATTATCAGCAATATGGATAGATTGCCAGCTATCAAACACAACATAAGAAAAACTTAGCTAGGCTCGGAAGAAGTCTCCACCTCAATCTTTGTCAAATGTCAAGGTATCTTCCACCTTTGCAGCCCCTTCAACCCATGTAATGCTGATCCACCATCAAACCAGAGATCAATAGATAATGATATTCTAGGGTTCATAGAAAGGTCCAAAGGAGAAGAGCTATTGGCCTGGTCAAAGTCCATATGCAGGAGATTCCCATGACATAGGCATAGCCTATTGACCCCAGGGCGAGTGGCCTCCACGCGACAACTGATAATATTATAATCCAAACAAAGAAATCGGATGTGGAATTTGTGGGCGCATGGTTGAAACTGCCTTCTAAACGTAGAATGGCAAAAGCCACCAACCTTTCTTGCATTCGTCCATTAGAAGAAAAGTCCTATAAACTAAAGTATCCAGAATCCATAGAAAAGCAACTCTTCTGAAGTATGAATAGGATACATTTAGATCACTGGTGCATCCTGTTTCCTTGTTTTTTTAAGCCTAGGCTAACACTTTGCACTCTTTTCTTCTTTTTCAATGAATCCCGCTTGGGCCACGTCCAAAAGAAAAAGATGAATCGGATATGGGTCATTGAATGACTCAATTAGAATCTGTAATAACGTGGAAGTCATACACTATATGTGTTTCATTGAGATAATTACTGAATCTAAGGAACTAATTTGCATTTACCAATAACATTTCTGAAATTGATCATCAAGTTTGATGTTGATAGTTTTAATGTAGCTTTCAATCAATTTTGTGTAAAATGGATCATTGACAATGTCTACATGTTATCTAACTATTATTTTTTTTGTATGATATTTAATATATAATTAATTATATATTTTTTGAGAACCAGAAATAGTGAAAACTTAGATAAATTTTGGAGAGATAAGAAGGATCGGATCTAGATCTCTTACGTTACCACGAGAAGCTTTACCAACTTTTCTAGTTGGCACTCAAATTATTCTTGATCTAATTTGACCTAAAAGGTAAAAACCAATAGAATTAATATCATACCTAATCTGCTCCAACTTGCTTGCGACCTAGTGTTATGGCTTACGAGGGTGATATTCATCATATGTTAGTGTCACATAGACTGCCAAGTTACAGTCTAAACCCATGATGAGAACACTACTGGCTATCTATGAAGAAAGAAAGGAACACTATGATCTTTATTAGGAGGAAAGCCAATGCGGATTTTCATGTCTCAGACACCGGCACTTTTTTTTGTCTTTACAAAAAGAAGGGATGGGTAAAACACTAAAACCTCATCCATTTCATTAAGGCAATCAACCAACTTCAACTTCACAGAAGGGAGCTAAGATCTTTAAAATGAATAAAAGTCATATGGGGCGGGCACTATAAAAGATCATATGGGGTGGGATTCATAATGTGTCACGTGCCCCTTAATACTAATCTTAAAGTATGAGTTTAAAAGTCAAAAAATTTTTTCACTGACGCAGTTATTAGTCATGTGATTAAAGCATTCTCTTTCTTCCTCATTTTCAATACATAGCGATACACACTATATGGCCATATGATACATACTAAATATATAATCAGATGATACATACTGTAAGTTTTTTTGATATACACACCTACGCTAAATTGATACATGGTTTATCAAACTTAGTATTCACAGTACACAGTGTATGACTAGTTGATACATATGTAGCAAAATATTCATCCAATATTGTAATAAACACCTTTAAATAAAGTGATACATAGTTTTCAAAATATAACATTTATCAGTATATAGTATATAAACAAATGATACACACTAAATAGCTTATTAATATATACTGTAAGATTTTTTGATACATACCCAACAATGATCCAATATAAACCTCGAGATGCTTTGTTCTCTTTTAAATTCTTCTTCTTTTTTAAGATCTTTGTATCTAAAAATTTACGAAAACTATATATTGTTTTACCTAGAGGTGTGTATTTGGATGTTGGATGAATATTTTGTTAGGTATGTATCAACTGACTATATACTATGTATTAGTAAATACTAAGATCGATAAACTATGTATCAATTTATTTATAAGTGTGTATTAAATTGTTACTAGATGTGTATCAAAAAGGCTTTCAGTATATATCAATAAGTCATCTAGCGTGTATCATTTACTGATATATGATGTATTGATGAATGCTATGTTTTAACAATTATATATTATTTTATCTAGAGATGTGTATCAATTAGCAGTATACTCTATACTGGTGAAACTAAATTCGATAAACTATATATCAATTTAACTGTAGGTGTGTATTAGATTGTTGGTGTGTGTATATCAAAAAAATTTATAATATATATCACTTCATTATATATTTAGTATGTATTATATGGTCATATTATATATTATTATGTACTGAAAATGAGAAAGAAAGAAAAAGTTATATATCAAAAAAGTAGATGTTGTATCATATGGTCATATTATGTATTATTATGTACTGAAAATGAGAAAGAAAGAAAAAGTTATATATCATGGGACTGATGACTCCGTTAGTAGAAAAAGTCTTTGACTTTTAACTTTTAGACTCATACTTTAAGATTAGTATTAAGGGATACATGGCATATTGTGAAGCTCACCCCATATGATCTTTATTAGTGGCCGCCCCATATGATTTTGGTTCCTTTAAAACACCAATACATATAGTTTAGAAGATGATTTATTGATTTAAGAGAATCATCAAATTTTATGTGGACCACTTTGATGACTAGAGGTATAGTTAAATAAGATCCACAGTTTTGAAAAGTCGAGTAACATACTAAATTTTTGGAGACCATAACTTATCGACATAATACTTGATTGAGGTAATATTTTTTTATAAAAAAATTCAAGTAATTTTTCAAGCTCTATGATGTGTCACTATCGCTTAAAGGGTGTAACATAGTTAGTCGGTTGGTCAAATTAGAATTTTTCTATTCGAAAAAAACTTTGATCAAGGGTACCTCTTTATTTAGGAAGAATTAACAAAATATCTAATTAAAGATAAAATTGATGTAGGAGCCATATCTACTTTTTGAAAAATATAATCTTGTTCGAATTAGAAAAGAAATCCGAATTCGATTATGCAAAGACAAACCTCACTATTATAATTAAATAGAAGATATGTACTCTTGTTTTTTAATTATCAATGAAATTAAAAAAAAAATCTAAACCCTATTTTGGCCAAATTTTCTATTTTTTTCTAAATTTTTTTGAAAGATCTGAATCAATTATACGAGGGAATTACATTCTAATCGAATCATTCATTGAAAATAGGAAGATCTTTCTCTTTAACAAAAATGACCTGGTAGCATCATGTACGAATAGCACTAACACTTTTTGACAATCTCTATACTACTCCATTTGAGGGAAGGTATCCTCTATTTATATTAATTATCCTCTACATATCTTTTTTTTTTTTGCCCAAGCCCCTATATTCTTTGGTTGTAGATTTTTCTGTTGTTGTTTTTCTTCTAATTAATCATGTAGTTTTTCTTTAAGTACTCTTATGTTTTTCTTTATTATTTTTGAAAAAATAAGGCCACGGTCACCTTCTCTTCCTCTTAAAAAAAGAAGAAAAAAAGGGATAGCCATGAAAAACTCAAAGAAATATTTCATAATATTTAAACAATATCTCATAATATTTATAGACTACAACATCTACTTCCATTCTTCCCTGAAATGTTTATTTGAAATGATACTATTACACATGCAATGCTGCCAAACAACCATCTTCTGTCGGATAACAAGCATAATCAAAACAAAAGCCCATTGGAAGAAATATATATATATATATATATATATATATATATATATATATATATATATATATATATATATATATATATATATATATATATATATATATATATATATATATATATACATATATACATATATATATATATATATATATATATATACATATATATATACATATATACATATATATATATATATATATACATATATATATACATATATATATATATATATATATATATATATATATATATATATATATATATATATATATTTTAAATGTAACATATTAAAAAGGAAGGATGGGTTGATGGCATGATTAATGCAGTAAGGGGCGGTGGCCGACCAATATTCTTCAAGGCAATCATCTGAATATGGATCCTCTGGACTTTAGTTCAAGGTGGAGGTAAGAGAGATCCAATCTTCCAATCATTACACAATATTCCAATGCGATACTTGGATAGGCAAACACATCCACGGTCAACGCGATACTTAGGCCCGGTCTTGGTCCTATTGGGTGACTTGCCGAAAGTTTTCGTCTTTTAGCTTCGCATTCTTTGCAGCAATGACTGTGTGTCCACCAGCTACTCGGCCCATTGTGCTATACACAAACAAATACATAGACACCCCCTTGTTTATCCAAAATACATGTATTGGGTATTTTAAATTTACATATTTCATATCTCATACTCAGATGCAAAGGCCAGATCATCCGAGGAGCCATAAATAAGCACATTTCTGAAAAAAAAAAAAATCAATTTACCTTGACAAGTCAATAACTAAATAAATCTTTATGTAAAATTTTCTAATATCAAATATATCAATAAAGTAGGTATTGTCATAATGATTGTAACCCTTCTCTAAAGAGATGTTTCAATTAGATTCTTTGGTGTTAAGTATTTAAACTTAGATAAATATCTTCCCTTCTTTCTTCTATATAAAAAACACTTTAGAAAAATTATATTAAACATGTAAATGGTTTAGGTTTAATATATGCAATCTAATTTGGCAACTTCATTGATCCAAAATCAAAATCAAAATTTTTTGATCTATGCCAATTTATTGGTTACCTAGTAACTTTTATGCTGCTTTCACTCGAAAAAATTGAAAAGAAAAAAAAAAAAACACCAACACCACTACCACCTGCCCTTACCTAGCAATCCAACTCAAAAAAAAATAAAAATAAAAATAAAAATAAGGAGAATGATTGAATAAACTTCATCTATTATCATTGTAAAGTTACTTGAATCTAAGAGAAAAAAGAACTAATTAAAAAGATTATATTGTTTGGATTAAAGCCCTTTTAATATATCATATTCCTTCCTCTTGATTTGGTCATGCGGTTTGCACGTGCTGAGGTATTAATGTCAAAAAAGATGTCAAGGGCCGTTGGTGACTCTTCCCTCCAAATTGTTGGTTGAACTTGAGGGGAGGAGAACAAAGCTGACAAGGTCTTCTCCCAAGTCCTCCATTTCATCTCCTTCACCGGAACCAAATACCCTTTTTTTGGCAAATCCGAAACGAGAAGCCGCAACAGAGCACCACCACTTCCACAAAACCCCTCACAAAGACCATACACCACAAGTACTCGTCTCCCTTCCACCACCCAACCACCTCAAATCCCGCCATGTCTCGCCATCTCCTCCTCCACCCTCCTCTCTGAGATCACCAATTCAGAGACAGCCCAAGAAGAATGCCGCCCTGGAGATCCCTTCTCTTCGCGGCATTCTTCTTCTCCATCCTAATTCAGACCGGCGTGCTAGCCCAAGACTACGATGACTACGGCGGCGGCGATGAAAAATCCGGGCAGCTGCCGAAGGCTGCACAGAGTTGCAACGGTATCTTCTTGACATATGACTTCCTTTCTCGAGAGAGGGAATACCCTTATGTCAAGAATGCGACGGCCCAATCCTACGCCTTCAAGTCGACCGCCACGGTGCTCAACACCATGACGGAGGACCTCAAGGCATGGAGTATCTTCATCGGGTTTCAGCACCGGGAGATCCTGGTGTCGGCTTCCGGGGCGGTGATCACCGATGGGACCGACTTCCCTGCTCATGTGGAGAATGGCACATCGTTTTCGGGGTCCCCGCAGGCAGATTTGCTGAATGCCGTTGATACTGCAGGGGACTTGAATCAGATGATGGTGAAGATCGACATAACAGGAACGCTGTTTGGGGTGAAGCCGCCGGGGATACCGATGCCGAAGACGATCAAGCTGCAAAATGATGGGTTCAAGTGCCCAAAGCCGGCTCTTAAAGGTAAGCATCGCATTTAGTTCTGTGAGTCATTGGCTTGCATTGGCATGAGATGGAAGAAAGATTTGAAAAGGGATGATTGGTCGAAGCATTCTACAGATTTGAAGAAAGCCTAGTTGGTGTTGATTCTTGTTTGGGATTTTAGGATTCATCAGTTCAAAAAGAACGAGGTCATAATTTGGGATGAAGACAGACAGTATGGGAAAAGTCCAGGGAGGAGAAGAAAATAAGAGAAAAATTATATTTCAGAAAGAGTGTAATTAAAGAAAACAAGCATAGGAGAAGCCAAGTAGAAACAAATGACACTTGAAGTCAAATAAACACAGATGGTTTATGATAAATTATGTCCTCGATGATTTTTTTTGATTGTATGAGTGCTCAATGATGAAGCTATGGATAATTAATGGAATTCATAAATCGAACTGTTTACAGATAATTGCTGATGCATGGTTCTCGAGATTTCATCCTAATGGTGCAACAAAATGCATCAAAATTTAGTAGACTTTGGCAAGGCGGAAGCTTGTCCCTGATGCCTTGGAATGGTCTGGAAAGCAGCCATAATTAGAACTGATTGATTACAGTTACTGGATGCACAGATTAGAGTAACTAGACACAAAATTCGTAACCAGCATTTTTTCGGTGATAAAAATACAATGTTTGCACTAGAATGGAGGTGATGAAGGATTGAAGCATTCATATGTTTGTAAATTTTAGAATAGTTTGCAGGTGAAACTGGGGAATTTGTGAATACAACCAGAAACATATGGTTGTCTAAAAACTTGCAGCTTTCCTATGCGAAGACATTCTAGTGTGACCTGAGGATCTGATTGAAGAGATATAGATACAAAGTGAACTATGAATCCATCTCATCTTTTTTAGTTAGGAAATTTAGCATTGAGATAATATAAGAACTTGTTCGTTCTCCTCTCATTGCTATGCAGGAAGCCAGATGTATGTGTGCTGCGTCAAGGATAAGAAATCCAAGACCAAGAAGCTTCCACCCACCAAGTTCTTGCCTCGCCGGTATGGCGACCTCACCATCGCCTACGATGTGCTCCAGGCCTACGGAAACAATTACCTTGCCCAAGTGACCCTCGACAACAACCACCCCCTCGGCCGGCTCGACAATTGGAACCTCACATGGGAGTGGAAGCGTGGGGAATTCATCAACAGCATGAGAGGCGCCTACACCCTCAAGCATGATGCATCCGAATGCATCTACGGTGTGGCCGGGAGGTTCTACAAGGATTTCGACTTCAGCAATGTCATGAGCTGCCAGAAGAAGCCCATCATCGCCGATCTGCCTCCCGAGAGAGCCAATGATACACAGATTGGCAAGATACCTTATTGCTGTAAGAATGGTACCCTCTTACCACCAACCATGGACATAACCAAGTCCAAGGCCATCTTTCAGCTTCAGGTGTTCAAGATGCCGCCCGACTTCAACCGGACTGCGCTGTATCCTCCTCAGAACTGGAAGATCACCGGCCAGCTCAATCCGGAGTACACCTGCGGCCCTCCCTTCAGAGTGAGCCCAATGGAGTTCCCGGACCCGAGCGGTCTCATGGCCAAGAGCTATGCCATTGCTAGTTGGCAGGTGGTCTGCAACATATCAAGGCCTGCACCGAAGAAATCGCGGTGCTGCGTCTCCTTCTCGGCCTATTACAACGACTCGGCGATCCCATGCAGCTCCTGTGCTTGCGGGTGCCCGGACACAGATACCTGCGACCCCGATGCCCGTGCAGCATTGCTGCCACCGGAGGCTCTGCTGATTCCATCAGAGAACAGAACAGCCAAGGCCAAAGCTTGGGCTAAGATGAAACACTTCGCTCTACCGAACCCCATGCCTTGCTGGGACACCTGTGGAGTTAGCATCAACTGGCATCTTGCTTCGGACTATCGGAACGGATGGTCGGCGAGGATCACCATATTCAATTGGGAGGAGTACACTTTCAGGGACTGGTTCTCAGCTATTCAGATGCCGAAAGCTTATGATGGCTATGAGAAGGTGTACTCATTCAATGGGACCAAGTTGACGACACCCAAAAACACCATCTTCTTCCAAGGCTTGGAGGGTCTGAATTACCTGATGCCAGAGACCGATGGGAAGAACCCGACGAAGGATCCAAGGTTGCCGGGCAAGCAACAATCAGTGATCACATTCACGAAGCGGCGCACGCCGGGTATAGACGTTCCAAGGGGGGACGGGTTCCCGGCGAGGGTGTTCTTCAATGGT
The DNA here is from genome assembly GCF_000442705.2 of Elaeis guineensis. Taxonomy (NCBI): domain Eukaryota; kingdom Viridiplantae; phylum Streptophyta; class Magnoliopsida; order Arecales; family Arecaceae; genus Elaeis; species Elaeis guineensis. Next base: position 1,845,072 of record NC_025993.2, read on the forward strand.
GGGGAATGCTCGTTGCCAGATGAAATTCCAAGAGGAGATGGGCATCGCCTTCGTGTTAGCCTTCTGCCAATGGCTTTGGCTGCAGTGGTGGTCTTTGTGTCTTTAATGGGGGATCTCTTCTAAAGAGTACATATAGTATATTTTTTGTTTGTCCTTTGAGGACATATTGAAAGCCAAAAAAAAAAAAAAAAAAAGAGGAGTTATTAATGCTATCTTGACATCAGAAAAATAGCAGAGTTGTTTCTTTTTGGACTGAATTCTATGTTTCAGATTACGGTTAGTGAAGTAAACAAGTTCTCACAGAACATGGCTCTTTGGTAGTCATGCCATGCACCCCAGCTTGCCCGTAAATTTGAGCCTACAATAGCTAATGCTGCCTCTGGAATGTTTGGTGATAAATTCCAGCAATAGGTTGCCTTAATCCCCCCCTCCTCTTTCAGTTTGATGCATTCTGTTTCAAATGTGCATGGAACCGAGGCAAATGGGCCGGCATGAGCATGTCAGTCATAGTAACCATTGTCTCTCTCCAAATTCCAACTCCTCTTCAAGAGCTAATATTTTCGCCATCGGTTGCGAGCAGTTAACTGATCTAAATATCTATTTTAGCTTTTAATTATCTGGCAACATAACTAAATATATGGCTGTTGTGCAAGTCTCTCATCCAACAAAATTGTCCGGAGGAGACCAATTTGGTAGTTTGATGGATCAGTGAGCCCCCAGGGAGTTCTTTTTGAGAAATTCTAATCATCACTTCCTAGCAATAGATGATGCTGCAAAAACTGTCAGCCTTCATCGAAAAAGTTAACACTCCGAAGGATGCAATGAATCGGATTCATCAGTCGTTTTTGTTTTAATTGTGAAGAGGGGAAACATATGATGGTAAATGGAAATTCTTGGACAAGTGGAATTACATATCAAATTATATGCAAGATTTTATTTTGTCATGGCATGATGATGTGAGATTTATATTTTTAATTGGAGTGAGTGAGTCAGAGCTAATTATGCATTTCCACTGAATAATGCATCTGCCAGCATGAGAATGAGAACAAGATATAGCAAGCAGAATATTAATGAAATGACAGAAAATGCCAGCTAAATATGGAACAGGAAAAAAACAACATATGCAAGAAGGATACATCGACAGAGCTGCAGCAAGAGCAGGTTGATGTTAATCCAGATGGGATCTTCAATTGATTCTCTTGAGTAGAAAGTTAAATTCTATATCTTATTGAAAGGAGATGGCTGCCCAAGAAACAACATTAGATAAAATATTATCAAAGTCCTCATCTATTTGCTTGTTTTTATGAAGAAGATTATGCTACAGACACCAGTGGAAAGAAAGCATGATTCATGATTCTCAGCATATCAAAATTTTATGTAGCATCATTGCAAGTTTATCCAAATAGTGTAAAATTCTTGCCTTTCCTACTTTCATAATTTATCGTTGCACCACCTTTAAAAACATAAGAAGTAACACAACAAAAAATTACCAGTCTTATTGAATCAGGTAAAGGACTGTACACTATAGATAAGAGTTAATCACTTGACCAAAGTGGATATATAGGTTTTATCAGTACATCATTTGCAAAATCATTTGATTAGATGATTCTCCATGCATCAGTAATTTAAGAGCATTCATGCCCATAAGAGGGGAGGTCAAATATGATTGTTATCATGCATTCTAGCTCGTTTACCACAAATGCAATTTACGTTTTGTGTGCTTTTAAGGTTGTAAGCGTTAATCATAATGGATTATATCAAAATATGGAAATATGAACATAAATTTGCATTTTAATAAGAGGGAAACCAAAAGCAATTATATCCATAAATGCAAGGGAGAGGATCTGGACTAAATGTATCAAGTACAAGATCATATCTCGTGGAGGATGAACAGGAATTTACAAATCACATATCACTAGAATGTGGTGAATAAAGATTGAACAAATAGTGCATGAAATCAAGCATAAATTTTAGCAAAAGCTATATCTGGGTTATGATTAAATTTTTGCAGTCGGAAAGGAAACACTACATAGGCTTTTGTTGTGGGCAAAATTTGCATCTCATTGGAAGGAAATGAATCTAGACTAATCATATATCGCGCTATATCATCCATAAATGTGAGGGGAAGCACCAAGACTAAACACCCCAGGTACATTGCTAAATCACTATGGCTAGGAAAGGAAAGACTTTATAGTATTTTGTTTAGGGCGATGAACAAAAATTAAGATGCTGCTTGCGAGGGAGTGAACGAAGAACAATCATACATGGTACTATATCATGCATCGAATTGAGGCAAAGAAACAAGTTTAACCATATCTAGCACAAGATATCGAATAATCGAAAGTCTCTATGGCGTCTAGACTATAAAGATCCAGAATTTCAGAGATGGAAAACAGTCATGCTAGGTTGAGTGAGGGCAAGCTAGACATGATTCATTTCATGTAACAGCTCAAGTTTGGGGGTCAGATACTACTTAATTGGAAGCACATGTGCATCACATCTGACAGTCATTGAATATGGGCATCACAATCAATACTTAGTGTTTGGATGAAATTGCAAGTAAATTTGTTAAACAGGGTAGATACTTTAAAATATTTTGAAACCCATTATTTACCATTTGCTCTAATGAAATTAAAGGGGTTTTGTGCCTCTAGTAGAAAGGCTTAATGCATGAACTTCAGGGTTGTTGGATTCTATCCACACTATAGGTCATAATGAGAAATCAGAAGTATATAAGCACCATTAGAGTCTATAACACATCCAATGTGAGACTATTCTTCAACATTCCAATATTCCTTCCTAACTATTGTATCACGCAAATTAAGCAAGTAGTGAACATAAAAATGAAACATAACAATATGTCAATTTTGTTTATTAGGGTTAGAAAACTCAATGATGGAAAAAAAGCGTAACTCTCTGTGCAAGATATGAAACATTATATCAGCACTTGACCAACGTGTTCAAAGTTTGAACCTTCAAGAAATATTGTAAGAAGACAAACACATCCAACCTATAAGTTTTACAATAAATGCAAAAATTAAGTGTGCAGCTCCCTTTTTTTTGTTTTTAAGGAGAAACTATGTTAGCTACCGTTAAGAATCAGAATATGGTGCAATTATAAGAGTCAACAACATGATCACAACAGCAAGCATATATATATATATATATATATATATGTTGCGGCCAATTTTTTGGAACATTTGACGTCGATGAAGAATACTTGCAAAAGAAGTTATTAACTGTCCACTAAGTAGGCATTAACTGTCCACTTCACGACATTATAACATCAAAATAAGTGAGATCCTACGTGCATAACCGTCACAGACGGTTACCGATTGCTTACCTATAAAAGAGAGAAAAATGAACAGAAATGGTAAGTTAATTCTAAAGACAGAAACTCTGTCAATTTGAATTCACTATTGTTCAATCAACTTCTCACTTTTAATTTAAATATCGGAGGATCTTTGTCGGAAATAATTTCGATCAGTGTGGACATTGTTTTGCATGTTGCTCTTAAGCAGAGCTAGATGAATTAGGGATTTGACCGCAACAATACACACACACACACATATATATATATATATATATATATATATACACACACACATACATACATACATACACACATATGTGTATATATATATATATATGAAATTTATTTTATTTATCATTTTTGCTGGAGTTTAAATGAGCTTATTATTTTTTTAAATAAATTTAAGTTGTCCAAACCTGAGTTATTTATGAGGCAAGCTTTCAAAAATGTTTATACTTGGACTCATGTCCAGCTGAATGAACCTTGTAGCCCGTCTCTGACCGGTCGAACCGGTTAGCCTAGACGGTTCACCGATCAACGACCAGCAGTGAATGATCACGCAATTGGGTGCTCTCCCCGAAGAAGCAAAAGAAGAGGAAGAAAAGAACGGTAGGAAAAGGGAGCTACGGATTTGGGGCGAGGCAGTTCTCGAGCAGCGGACTTCCGACCCGAGGTACGGTAAAGATCTCAAAACCTTCCTCTTCTTTTAGTCCATTTCTCTGATCAAGAAACCCTAGATTCTCTATTCCTCTTCCCCTTTGCCTTTTCTCCCTCACCGATTTCTCTTTTTGTTCGCTTCGATAGATTCTTCTCTCTAGAGCCTTTAAACTAAGGTAGGGGATGCGATCTGCTTTCAACCCGCCCCCCCCGCCGCCCCTTTAGAATTCTTGTGATCTATCCATCTAATGAAAGCTACGATCTTTCTGCAACTTATTTCTATATATAATCATAAAATCGAACTGCTTAATTACCTCAATCAGCCAATTCGATTTACTGTCTGGAAGATAAGAATGTGAAAGCTGTGTTGATTTGGAAAAAATTCCTCTAAAGAGATTCTTTTTATCCAAACAAAAGTAGAGTATATAGACGACGAATACTAACGTTATGTGCTGAGGTTGGAAGTCATAATGTTGCGACTGATTACGCAGTCTTGGGTTTTGAATGTAGGATTTTGAATTCGAGCCTGCGCGTTCGGAGCTTTGTTTATATAGTCTGGAGTGTGGTTATAGATTTGAATGATTGGTTGTTATCCTTCACTCTGGTTCTGTTCATGTGGGAGAATTGGACCTCATATAACAACCTTTTTTTGTTTGAATAACATTTTTGAGAATTGTGGAGTGCTGGATTGATCAGGGGAAACCTCAGCTGTAAGTCAGACTTCATAATATGCGAGATATCAAGTGATTTCTCTTCGAATTTTATTGGTTAGTGGGATTGAGCAGGAAGAGTTCAAAAACTTCATGATTTATTGTTGTTATGTTTGTATTGCTTGGGAAAATGTGAAGATAGCATTTTCCTGCTGTAAGGTGTAGATTGTGGCTTTGCATAAGGCTGAAGATCTGTTGGAGCCCTGCTGCACAAATTTTGTGGATAGTGAGGGATGGGGAAGCCACTCTTGTATGAGATTTGGGAAAAACCTGCAACTAGTTGTATCATAGGAATATGCACTGCAATTTGGTTCTACATTCAGAAGAAAAACATCGGTTATGCCAGTGTGGGCTTGAGCTATGAAACAGCCATTGAAGGGCATTATTGGAGAATAATTACATCCGCATTCTCCCACATCAGCGTGGTTCATCTGGTTTTTAACATGAGCGCTCTTTGGAGCCTTGGCATGGTTGAGCAGTTGGGCTACATTGGTCTTGGCATAGAGTTTTATCTCCATTATACTCTAGTTCTGGTAGTGCTATCAGGATTGCTGGTCCTGGGAGTTTATCATATTCTGATTCAGAAGTTTAAGTTGGAGTATTTCAGGAGAGTGACAGCCGTTGGTTACTCATGTGTGGTGTTTGGATGGATGACGATCCTTGCAGTGAAGCAGCCATCTTCAAAGCTGAATCTGTTTGGGTTTCTTTCTCTGCCAATCAGCTTTGCACCATTTGAATCATTAATTTTCACGTCCATAATTGTTCCACAAGCAAGTTTTATTGGCCACTTGTCAGGAATTATCGTCGGTTATTCCATAGCTTGGGGTTTGATTCATGGCATGAGTAATTACTGGGCCATTTCAATGCTTGGATGGATTATTCTGGTGTTTTTCCTGAGCCTCAAGCGTGGTGGAGCTTTTGACTTAAATTTTATTGAGATTGAATCAGTTATGGATTCTTCACTACCTACTGTGGGCTTTCTTGCTTCTGGAAATGGTAGAACTCTGCAGATGAATATTCTTACTGGTAGAGGTGCAGAACTTGTATAGCTTACAGTTGAGATCATGTGGTTTTTCCATTGATGATTGGTCCATCATACAAGATTGTCTGCTCGTGCATATGCTAGAAGTCAGCACTGCCCAATTTATAGACTTGTGTGGTGCTGTATTCATTGGACAAGCTTATTCCAAGAGGTCCTCCCTGCTGTAAGCACCATGCTTGGTCAGAACATGGATTCTAAAAACCAGAAATTGTGCGTCTTTCACCTGGTTCCTGTTCCAGGTGAAAAATTCTTTGGATCTCAAAGACTAACATGTGGATCTTTTCAGAATAGTCTTTTCAATTTTCGATTACTTTGAAGTGTAGATTTTGGTTTGGTGAGTCGCATATTTCTAATTAACAAAATATGTTGTTTTTGATGTTGCATTCATCTTATGAAACATGCCACTTTCATTAATTTACAATTCACTTGTGGATATATACTTGCATCTTGTGAATAGTTTTGTGTTTTTTCTTCTCCTTCCTGTAGACAATATCTTCAGGTAGAGCAACTCTATGTTGTTGAATCCAGTTACCATGTTTTTGAGACGTGCTATTGTAAAAGTTGAGGAAAAATAGTTAAAGAGAGTTTCCTTTGCAGCCATGACAATGAACGCTATCCATTCTGTACTTGTGGATCATGGCCTTTCATTGTTTTTATCTCCTTCCAACTATCATGACGTAATGTCAAAATGGGATGGTAGATTGATATCACAGAATTGCCATTAGCTGCATCCAACATTCAGATAATTTTTATTCTGAATGCAGATTTTCTTCTTTTAACTGATAGTTAAGGAGTTTCAGAGGAATTAAGCTTTAGCTAATTATGCTATATATTTTTTTAGATTAACTGTTGATTCTTGTAGCCTTAGCCATGTTGCCTAAGGTTTCTGAGCTTCTTGTTACTGTTTGTATTTCATTTCCTAAAATGGGGGAAATGCTAGGTATAAGCACGTCCAGGTCAGCCTGTCTGGTTGTGTCAATCCAAATAAAAGATTTGATGTAGATAGAACACTTACATAGAATCTTCACAGGTAATACTCATACTGTCTCTAGCTGGAGGCTGAGAGCATGCTGTCTATTGCGAAAAGTGGGTCAGTCAGATGGAATTGAGAAAACATTTGAGTCCAGAGAGGAACGGTTGTTGTGCTAGATGATAGGATATAAATCCATAACAGTTTAGGATGCAGAATACTCTTGATGCCTGGGCAGACTCCTCCAAGATAGAATGGGATATTGCATTGGAGAGCTTTTGACCATGTTATGGATGCTGAGTCAGCTCACACTCGTCATGGTACGAAGGTGGTGTAGAAGCCTTCTCCAATACCTGGATGGTCAAGTTGTTATGTCTATAGTGTGGGTCCAAATGAAGCTTCTTTTCCATATTATTATGCAGATCGGCAGTTATTTTCAGCAATGATTACCCCTTCTGATGGTTTCTTGTCCTGATAAACTCCCTTCTTAGTGGTTATCAGTGGTTGCCTACATGAATAACCCTCTTGTCCTGATAATTTCCTTTAACACGTTAATTCCAGCAATTAACTACCCACATATTATTTCTTGTATCAATGACAAATGGCCAAAAACAGTTCCTTCAAGTATCATGCACATGATTGACCAAATCTTCATCAACATTTATGTTTTTGAACATTTACTATAGTTTGTTGATGACCAATTAGTGTTTGGGTGTAAACACAGTTAGATTTGTTGTCAAAATGTATTCTCAGGTAAACCGCTTTTTACTAAAAGCTTATGGCCTAGAAGAATTGAAAGACCTGAATTTTGCTTAACCAGGAATTTTGTTGATGATCTTATGGACACAATTAAGAAGTCTATAAGTTTTATTTCTCGATCAACCTTCATTTTTCGGCAACTAGATAGATACCACTGATGACAAAATAATGCTTTATTTGGATGTACCACCAAGTTGCATATAACTTTAGAGTCAAGTCTAATCTGTATGTTTTTGAAAAAGAATTTTGATTCCATATGCAAACTCTTTAGATGTTTGAGGAAAACAAGTAGTCCTACAATTATGAAATTAGAAAGTTATTTTCTATGCTTGAAGTTCTCTAGTTTCATTATTTTCCTTCATGGCATTTTTGCTGTGGTTTTCTCCAACCAGCTACTACTACTTGCTTCCAACTGTGAAATGCCATGATCTATTGTAAAATAACAGGTGAACAGGATTTTCAACAAGTACAGATCCAAAGAAAGTCTAGACTCGAGCAATGAATCAATGTTTACATTAGCACCAATTTAATACACAGCTGTGGCTGCCGTGATGGGGCTATGAAGTACAATGCGATGCAGATTCAAGTTCAATAGAATTAAGTGGTTCTGTGGTATTTCTGTTTCTTTAGTTTGGTAATAAATATGATCCAGCAAAAATTTCCCGTTACTGTGCATTGACTAATCTAGACTAGTATTTCATTCTCTAGGTTGTGAATGGAAGTTCTCTAATTACAAAAGTATAATTTTTACTCAATTTCTTGTGTCTGTGACTTGAGTGTTTAAAGCTTTGCTTGTTGGAAAGTCACTTTTATTCTTTCCTGATTAATCACAAGCCAACATGGGAAGATGAATGTGTGCATGTTTGGCTAGTCCAAGAATCTGAGATGAGTGTGAGCATTTTTGTCTAATCCAAAAATATGAACTTGCCCCTTGGGAGTGTGCTGCGTTGAAGTCTTGAACAGAGACGTCGTAGGAGAAGTCAGATTAGTTTTATGATATGCACTAGTGTTGACCCCTTGTTTTGGAAAGGCTAAGTATTGATACGATGATTTTTGTCAGAAACGCTTGGAAATGAAGTGGTCTGATGTTTTGCCCATGCTGAGATAAATAAGCAAGCAATCAAACAAGGTATTTAGCATCAAATCTTCAGTCTCAAAAGACTATGTCTAGAATCACAATGAGATAGGGGCTTGTGAATATTTAATGAACTAAGAGGCTTCAGGAAAATGAGGTTATGTCAATCATATCGCCCTCAAATTTTCTCAAAAAAAAAAAAAAAAAAAAGAAAAAACGAGGAGGTCTCTTTAAAATTTATTGCATGATAATTTGTGATCTCCTTCCCTGCTGTCAATCTATGACCCACATCCTGGTCCTCCCTACCTCTATGATTATAATGGGGGGCAACATTAAGAGTGTTATGCAGTTTGCTTTAGAGTGCCTGATCCCCATCTTCAGCAGGAATGTAAAACATCTGCTCCATAGGAAAGGCGGGCTTGAGGGAGACTTTGTCATCGAACAAGCTCATCAACTTAACTACATGAAGCTATGGATTGCTTGAAAATTGAGTAGAGCATTAAGTAATACCCAATAATTCAGAAACCAAATCTGACTAAATATTTCTGATAGTTCAATAATCTATAGTTTATTGGGGCAGGTTTAGGTGTTATCTATATCTGATTAAAAAAAAAAAAAAAAAAACTGATGGACAATCTCATAATGATGTTCATGCACAAATGCATGGACATGTATTATGTATTAACAGAAATTTTATATATCAAACATCATTTCTCCAAAATGGCTGCTTCATATTTTGTTTTGCATGTCAATTTCCTTTCTCATTCACATACAGACTGTAGGTTTAAGGATAATTAAAATTATTTTTTGTGAAGTAGGCTATGAATATTGGTCTCGATCAAGTGAAACTAGATTTACAAAATGAAAAAGGGGTTTTTTTGGATGTGTGCGTGCGTGTGCGCCCTTAAAAGGCCTGCATGGGAAGCATCCATCCACAATTACATGATAAGGAACATCAGGAGAAAAGGATGAAATCCAGAGAGTAGATGCAGTAGCGCTGGATGCCCAATACCTGTTTTGGAGGATGTTTAGGCCAAAATGAAGCAGAGAAAAAGAAACAGAAAACAGTAATTTTCTGAAATTTATCAAATTTATTGACCATCCCATAATGGATCATCCAAATCAAAATCTGATAAGAAAAAGACGAACTTAATTATGCGTCATTGAGTTTGGCTCTGGGTGTTGCTTGGATTGGAGTAAAAGACAAGCTGCTCACATCCCTAAAATTGACTAGTTCAGTGAAACAGGCCAACCCAACCAAACATGGGCCATGTCTCTTTCACTCGCTTGGATCAAGATCAACGGAGGTGGATAAAATGGAAGGCAGGATGGTCAGGCAGCGGCTGGAATGGTCTGTAGGGTTGTCATCATGAGAAACCTCCATTGGCAGTGGGTAAGTGGATTGCAGTAGATCAGATACATCAGACTGTTAGCTGCCCCAGAAGCCATACATGGTTCTTTAAGAAAAGATGTTGTGGAGTTGGAATCCAACCAGACCTGAAAGCATCTGTATTGACGAAAAGAATGCAGAAATGAATATAGTAAAGGTGAACTGGGCATTGCCAACAATGGTCCGATCCCTCCTGAAATATAGGAGGTTATAGCTGATAAACTCCATTTGATGGAAACAGCCTCAAGCACCGCTTAGAATGCAACCAGCTGACTTTGTGAGGGAAAAAAAAAAAAAAAAAACAATACGACATATCAAACAAGAAAGAAGAAAGATTATAGTAATTAATAAAATTAGTTCCCAACTAGGTCACCAACTTTCAATACCACTCAGATGCCTGACAAAGTGAACTAATATTCAGGCTAGCACAAAATAGTTTCACCAAGACAAATTCTGAATCAATAAACCAACGATATATAATGTGAAACAACATATTTATTGAAATGGTGAGCCACGCCAAGCAAAAGTGTTGTTTGGTGTTTGGAAGATCACCATCATTTATATGATTCTGGAAAGCAGACCAACAGAGGTAATCAAACTTAATGAACCTCATATATCGAGAATGGTTCCAAGTCTATAACTAATAAAAGGCAGGGTACATGGTATAGATATGACTTGGATAGCTATTGATTCCCAGTACCTTTCCTCACTCCCTTTGATTGTTATTGTTATCTGATGGGCCCTCCCCCTTTTGTTCTGATAAGTCATTGGACCCTTCATCCTCAGGTCTACAGGTGGCTGCTGCTGTCCTTGCTGATGCTGGTGGAGATGCAGCTGCTGTTGCTGCAGAGGCTGAAGTTGGTGCAGCTGCTGCTGATGCTGAGAGTGGATGTGGAGTTGCTGAAATTGTTGGGCTGCCATGAGTGATTGCATTGATTGGTTATGGTGGTAGAATTGTTGACTCGCTCCAAATGAAGGGTGTCCAAAATTCATCATTGGACCACCATTTGGCATCAATTGGCCTGTTGCTAACTTCAGCCGCTGAACCTCCTCTTGCAATGCATCATTTAAAGCTAAACGAATAAAGAACATAAGCTTTGGAAAACAGGATAATATATCTAAGCAGGCAAAATCTGAGTGTCAAAAATGCGGAATAGTGTTAACATTCCTCGCAGTAGCAAAAATGAAGATTCTTTCATATGTACAGTGAATTCTAAAACACCACTATTTTCTTCAGGCCATCGTTGCTTCCTTGGTTACTATAGTTACTATAATGCAGGACCGATTGAAATTTAACAGATTAAATGAGAAGCGCATTACTACCACATTCTGTATTTCCTTTTTAGTGGGGAAAACACATTCTACACCGATGCTGAAAACCAAAGAATGAAAACCCAGGAAGGAAATAACAAGGATGTGAATGTGATAACAAAAATGAAGTGGTAGTAAGAATTTGGCAACAAAAATAGGAAGAAGATGATATATGTAAGCAAGCAAAATTTGAATGTCAAAAAAATGTCAAAATATCAAATAGTCTAATATTCCTAGAGGTGACAAAATTGGAGATCCTTGAACATATACAGTAGCTTCTAAAACACCACTATTTTCTTCAAGTCAGTGTTGCTTCCTTTGTTACCATTGTTACTATAATGAATGACCGATTGAAATTTAACAGATCAAATGAAAGTGCATTGCTACTAGATTCTTCATTTCTTTTCTTTTCTTTTGTTTTTTTTTTTTGAGGGGAACCACATTCACACTGATGCTGAAAACCAAAGATCTAAATGAAAATGCAATGCATACCCAGGAAGGAGATAATAAGAAGAGATTCGCAACACCAAATGTAAAAAAATATTTTAAAAAAAAAAAAAAAAAACAACTTACCGTCTTGAAAGTGAACCTGTTGTTCCATGGTCTGCAACTGCAGCTTCAGCTCACTATTTTCTGCAGTCAGACCATTGGTGTCTCTCTGTAATTACAAGCCAATATGAGAATTTTCTAATCAATGCATATGCGTAGCCTAATTTTGGCAATCCTTAAAAAAATATAAGATTGTAACATAACAATTGCTCAAGACAATAAAGGATATATGGGTATAGAACATTGACCTCTGAACAATCAATTTATACGAAACAGGTATCCCACTTCCCTATCTATTAGTTTTCTCAGTAAATATTCCTGGTAAATAAAATCAATTCAGTTGTCTAAAAGCTTATAGAGAATATAGTGTTACTTGAAGGAAAAATGTCAAAAGAATAGTGCGTCAAGTGCCGAAAGAAGAAGAAATTAACAGTGGAAAGGTAAGAATGCCAAGATATCCGTATCTCCTTTGTTTCTTACATTTTTTTTTTAATATGGCATTTCCTATTTCCCAACTTCTCATTAGTACGGAATAGTTCTACCAACTTAAAGGCAAACGTTTTATTTATATATTTACTATTGGGATTTTGGGGACTTGGAAGTAGTAGTAGTATATAGCAGCACTGCAAAACTAGATCCAATTAAACACTAGATTTTTAACCATTACATAAGATCAAATAGTATAAACTTCACATCTTGCATTCTCAGCTGCCAATGAAGAATCATACGTAAGTAGATCCGACATTCAAATATTCAATATGATTAATCAATGCCTCTCACTTGCATCTTGAAGGAATGATATATAGTGAAGGGTGGGATGGTGCAAGTTCTCCTATTCTTTGGAGTTTTGGACTAGCAAAGAATCCTTTTTCCCATATTTCAAATTCGATATACACACAAACCACACGCGCACGCAGGTGCACACACATATAATGATGAAACAATTATGGAGATGTATGCACCTGTAACATTGTTAATTGAGCTGACAATGTTGTTGCGTCTGTTTGAAGGCTCTGCACTTGTCGCTCAAGCTCAGAAATATACGCATTTTCCTTTCTTTGGATCTTGCAGCTGATTGCCTGTTTGCCCACATCCTATCCATCCCACCAAAATACTCGTCACATAGAAAGTTGGGAACAGGAAAGATAAATGTAGGTTAAGCACATTTTAAGATTAACAATATCTTTTTTATTTTTTTTTAAAAAAATGCAGATGCTGAGCAACAACTATGACATGATGTATCTGAACAACTTGTATGAAGGACCTAAATGTACAGGATAACTTTAGTTGCCTGAAAGAGGAGTTTTGGTAAATGAAGCATGGGCACAAAATGCACATAGAACCAATCATCTGGTTGGCACCATGGAAGATTTATATATTTATTTTAAATACAACTTAAAATGTCCTATTAAGAACATTAAATAAAAAATAATCGAGCATTCTCCATCAAGGTGCACTGTTTATTGTGGTTGAATTCAAGACTTGGAGCTCTTTAAATGCAGTGCATAAATAATGGTAGCAACTGCATACCATGATCCTTAAAACTTTAATATTAAGCATGTGATTCAACATCAGCAGCAAAAGACTATTCATCATAGAGCATGTAGGTAAAATAAGCAAAGTAATTATAAAAGAAGCATGGTCTTAATCTTAATTGGCATGCTTGTGTATGAATGTGTACATGATCGGTGGGTCACTACATCTCTCCATCATCTTGGGAGATCTCCACACAGAGTGTGCAGAAAGAATGTAAAATTTTCATGAGTCCATCAAAAGAATTGACACAAATTAAATCTTTCAAAAGATTCAATACACTTCTAATTAAAGCAAAAGTGGCAAAAGTTGTATCTACAAACAAGCTACAAAGCACATCAACTAGAAGAGGTGCATGTGAAGAGATGTTGCAGCACAAGAGATCTATACATGATTTGGGTGTAACAGAAGAAAATTTTGTGCTTATTATTTTAAGATGGCATATTGACTTTTTATTCATCGACTGATTATGTGAGAAAGCATAAACTGTTACAACTGAACAAAATCTGCACAAAAATAATCTTACAGATAATGATGAAGAGATATATGAAAGGCATCTGATAGGGGTGGATGCAACTTGAATATGCATGTAGTGGTGAGATGCACAATCAAGGAAGAGTCACAAATTGCAAATTTCAATTTAGAATGGTCATCTCAGATTACATAAAAATGAGCGGATGTTATGTTATTACTTAAAGATGACCTGGAACTAGTTCTTAATGTCATGAACAGTGAAATGTTTACCAAATAATAACACTAATTAACAATAGCAAAAATCTATGAAAAGCAGTTACTATTGTGAAATGGCTGAAAAAGCAAAACTAAAGAGCAACTTGTCTCATGTTTATCTGTCTATGAAATCAGAGTCATCATATAATCTAGGGCTTTTGGATTAAAGGCCAAAGTTAAGGTGCACAAGCTTAGGGATGATAAATATAGGAAGGAGGCAAGGAGCTGTAGATCTGCATGCGCATACAAGAACAAGGTTGTCATGTAATAAGATGCCACCAACAGTTGCATCACTGGGGTTTACATATGGTGGAACTAGATTCTTATAACCAAACAACACTCACAGATACAATAGTATATTAGAGATGATGATGAACCTGCCATGAAGAAAAACAAACTTGAAAGTTCTGAACATCAGTAGATGTAATTAGCAACTGCCGGAATTGAGGAAGATTAACTAGCATGGTAGATCTAATGCAACTAATCTGTGTATCTTGTTTTATCAAGACACATGGATTTATGATTCTGTTTACCTAACAATCATCCTAAGGGCAAGGAAGCAGATTGAAGAGTAGTGGGAAAATGGAAGCATGGATATTTCTTAAGTGCTCTACATCTTCTCCTTTTAAGTATCCTATATTCTAAATTAGCACCCCATACTTTGTTCTTCATATCCTAGCTAGGAAGACTGAGATTAACATCCAGCACCTGTTTGACACCTACTAAAATCCAGTGCTACAGGTATCTCAAGTGTAATTGCGTTTAGTTTCAAGGTAAACCTTCAGAATGCTAGAGGTATATTATTGAGAAAGACAATTGAGAAACTGCAATTGATCAGCCAAACCTCTTTGCTCGCTTTGGATCGACGAGAGCAAGATCAGCAAGCTTTGCATCCTCCACAGCCTTCTTCATCTCTGCCGGTGTCAGTCCCGGTCCTTCACCGCTGGTACCCAGCAGAACCGAGAAGGACCCATCCATGGACTGGCTATGCTGGTGCCCAGCCCCTGGCCTCTCATTCGAAGCCGAGACCAGATTCTCAGTCTGCAAAGGAGCAGGAGGAGCTGCCGCCAAGCCGGAAGGCTCACCGCATGACGGGCCCGAAGACGAGGGAGGAGGAGAATTAAAATTCTCGTTATCGAAGTAAGCGGAGAGCAAGTCATCATCGATGTCATCATGGGATCCAACGACACCGAGGTCGCTGTAGAAGCTGATGTCGTCTGGGAGGCCAAGGATATCCGAGTGGGCTCGGCGGTGGCCGAGGTTTCTTGGTAAGAAATCCGGCATGAGGCTGACGTCTTGGCTGGATTCTTGAATAGGCTGCGAGGAGGATGAACGCAAGGGATCGCCCAACTCTGGGAAATTGCTCGAGAACGGAGAGAAAGAAGCAGAGAAGCGAGAAGAATGGGGTGGCGAACCGGCACCTTCGCCATGGACTGGGGCCTTGCCCTTGTCCATGACTCGATGTTTCCAAGCTCGATTATCTCAAAGGAATCGACTTTCGAAGAGAAACCGATGGGAAATCCTGGAACCAAATGCAGATAAACCGATCCGTAACTCTTCGAAGCCCTTTTTTTTATAGAAAATCTCCCCGAAATTCCAGTCTCTTCGAAGGAAACTGAGAAACCCTGGAAAAAAGATATCGGATAGAATCAAATACTTTCCTTTTGGCATCAGAACTTTCGAGATTCACCGAAAGATTGCAAAAGAGAAAAACAAAATGGAATCCGACGATTTAGAGAAGGAAACGAACCAAGAGGAGCTCCCTTGGCCGTGTTTGCGATCGAAACATTAGAAATGAAAGGATCTGGCCTTCTGGAGATGAGAAAAATCCGATCTTTCAACGAAGCGACCGAGCTGAGACTCGAAGAAAGGTCCATTGCCGCAGAGAGCTGAGATCCCCAGATCGGCCTCGGAGAGACGGGGGATTGGAGAGAGAGGTTGGAAGACGCGGAGGACCGTAGAGAGAGGAGGACGAGTGCAAGCTTTAATGCAACGAGACGCGGCGACGAAATAGTCTCTCTCGAGTTTCGAATTGTTATATGGGGACAATGGGAGGGAGAGAGAAAGACATGACACTAATGTTATCTTTGATAAAGTTTTAGTAACACATAATTTTACTGAGAAGCACCATGTAGGTATCTCTTTGTATCTATCCTTTGACAATGTGACCACAAACTGTGGTTCCTTTATATGTGTATATGTAGCAATATCATTGGAATAACTAAGTATAATATATGTATCTCCTAAGATATTAGCATGCATGAAAGACAGTTATAGCACCAATTAGATATGATATATGCTATCTCCTAGTATATTTTCATGCATAAAATACAGTGATATGTATAAGCATATTGAAATCATCTCCTCCTATCTTCTAATGATGCTGGTAATACAATTTTTCTGCATTTTGATATTCGGGAGAATTTTACAATTTTTAAGTATAATAATTTGATCTCTTAAACAATTTGACCTATTGATGTTAATTGTGGTGCCACAACTGAATGATCGGAATATACTAAATTACTTCACTAACTTTCAGGATCATTTTGAAATTTTCTAAACTATAGAGATTTTACTTTAAAATGAGGAGATGTCTATTATAAATACAAAAGATAATATTGCGTATGTTTATGATTTCGAGAGGGGGAGAAAGGATCAGTGAGCGAGTAGAGGAGAGAATCTAAATGTGCATATGTACGTATATATCTATATATGTATCCCTTATTTTATTTGAAGCAAATATTTTAAAAGAGATAGAAAATTTAGATTATCTACATAAATGGCGGCAAATTGAATTGGTGCATTATTTAAGTATTATCAATAAGGATTTAAGTATTAATGTGCATTAGTCCATATGTATCAAATTGATTACATAAATGCTAGAGCACCATGAGACACTTGACATGAACGTTAAATGCTAGAGCAATTTTTTACTAACATGATACTTTTGAGAAATGATCTTTAATACCCTTGTCCATTGGCTAAACTTAAGGAGAGATAGGTGAGCACTTTTTGGCAAAAGCATCTAAGAACGAATAATGCAAGATTATTTATGTTGTATCATTTTAGAAGATTTATATGGTAGTTAAGTTAATGCATGTTGCGACTATATTAGAATATGGACTATTAGCGACCAATATTTCATGAAGAAATTAATGTATCTTCATTAAAGCCGCCGCACTTAGATTTCAAACTCGAACTACTTTAACAACATCCAACTTTAAGTTAATTTCTTAAAACATCTTGAGTTCCTATAATTAAGCTCAAATAAGAAAGTTATGATCGAAATAATAAAACTGTATTAGGATATTAAAATATTTGATAAGATGCCGATACTTTCTAAAAGTTGAAATTTTACTATTAGAAACTAGAAGCCTATTTCCTTATAAGAAACATGGTGAACTAGTCCTAGTAAGTGTCACATTTTGTTTTCAGACTTTGATGAATTCCATCTAGTTACAAATGTAATAGGTTGTTGCATTTATATTTGTTAATATGATATTTTGCAAACAGTACATGATCAATTCCATTGAATGAAAAAAAAAGGCACATGATGAACTCCATTTGGATTTTTAAAGAGAGGATTATTTTTTCTACCAACATCTAGATCTATAATTATATGATTTTAACCAATATTTCTGTTTATATGTTAGTCCTTCTTATATAAACTACTCCATGACAATAAACATGTCATTCACCAAGAAAATTAATGAAATAAAATAAACATGATATGGATAATTTAACATATATGGTACAAATTTAGTTTGTTCTTTTGTTTGCTGAAAACAAATCATTCATATAAATTTTGAGTGAATACATCCAAAAGAGTTAGAAAATAAAATATCCCTAAATGGCCAGGGATTATCCTCACATTCATTCATAGGGTAACCCTGATGTGTTTAGTAATATAGGTGGCCATCCAGTCTGCCACTGTGTTAGCCTCCCTGAAGACATATATAATAGCAAGACTAATATACCACATTAGCCAAATTACCATGTCCTGCAGAAGAGGATGAGCTGTGACTCCCCACCTACAGTTCTGTAACCATGTCACAACCATGGCGGAGTCTCTCTTAATGATGAGGTGGTCAGCATGTAGAAACTGTCGAGCATAAGTAATTCCTATTCAAGCAACACAGAAATCTGCTCCTGGGATCGTAAGCTCGAACACCCGGCTCCCTCTAGCCGACGCCAGCAGATTGGAACCAAATCCTCAAATTACAAAGCCGGCACTACTACTCTTGTCTCTGATACAACCATCAAAATTGACTTTGAGAAATGCTGGAGGTGAGGGCTCCTAGAAAATGAATATCCATCGAGTCACTATAGGAGAAGGATGGGAGTCCTACATTTTATAGGGCCTCAAGGTCACTTCAATCAGATCACTTGCCCAAATAAGGGCTCTTTCAAGCGTGAATCTCGTCGAGCACCATCTGGACTCGAATACCACACTATTTCTTACTAGTCAGATATGGTAAGCTATGTAGGCTACTTGGATAGTGGTCCCTCTAGTTGCATCGTTCCTCATGCTCTAATATATATAAGCATAGTGATGTCATCTCCTCCTATCTTCTAATGATGATATCAGTAATAAAATTTTTCTATATTTTGACGTTTGGCAGAATTTTGCAATTGTTAGGAATGATAATTTATCTCTTAAAGAATTTGACTTATTGATGTTCAATGGTGGTGCTATAGATAGATGATGGGACTATATTAAATTACTTAACTAACTTTTGGGATCATTTTTTTGAAACTCGAGAGATTTTATTTTAAATTGAGGAGATGTCTATTATAAATATAAAAGATAATATCATGCATGTTTGTATGTTTTGGGAGGAGGAGAGAGAGTTAGTGAGCGAGTGGAGGAGAGAAGCTAAACATGCATATGGATATATATATATATATATATATATATATATATGTATGTATGTATGTATGTATGTATGTATGTATGTATGTATGTATCCCTTATTTTATCTGAAGCAAATATTTTAAAAGTGATAGAATAATGAAATTATATACATAAATGGTGGCAAATTGAATTGGCGCATTATTAAAGTGTTATTAATAAGGATTTGAGTAGAAATATGCATTAGTTCATATCAATCTAAATGATTTTATAAATGCTAGAGTACCATGATACACTTGAAATGAAGGTTAAATGCTAGAGCAATTTTTACCGGCATGACACTTTTAAGAAATAATCTTTACTACACTTGTCCATTGGCTAAACTTAAGGAGAGATGGGTGAGCGCTCTTTAGCAGAAGTATTTAAGAACAAATAATACATGACTATTTATGTTGTACCATTTTAGAAGATTTATATAGCAGTCAAGCTAATGCATGTTGCGAGTGTATCGGAATATAGATTATTAGCAACCAATATTCTGTGAAAAAATTAATATATCTTCAATAAAGCCGGTGCACTTAGATTTCAAACTTGAACTACTTTA
Source organism: Elaeis guineensis (assembly GCF_000442705.2). Lineage (NCBI taxonomy): Eukaryota > Viridiplantae > Streptophyta > Magnoliopsida > Arecales > Arecaceae > Elaeis > Elaeis guineensis. The sequence goes on from NC_025993.2 coordinate 1,864,566, forward strand.
ACTATATCTAACTTTAACTTAATGTCTTAAAACATCTAGAGTTCCTATAATTAAGCTCAGATAAAAAAGTTATGGTCGAAATAATAAAACAATATTAGAATATTAAAATATTTGATAAGATGTCGATACCTTCTAAAAATTAAATTTTACTATTAGAAACTAGAAGCCTATTTTCTTATAAGAAACATGGTGAACTAGTCCTAGTAAGTGTTACCTTTTATTTCCATATTTTGATGAATTCCATCTAATTACAAATGTAACAGGTTGCGGCGCTTATATTTGTTAATATGATATTTTTCAAACTGTACATGATCAATCCCGCTGAATGAAAAAAAAGGCACATGATGAACTCCATTTGGATTTTTAAAGAGAGGATTATTTTTTTTAGCAACATCTAGATCTATAATTATATGATTTTAACCAATATTTTTGTTTATATGTTATTCCTTCTCAGATAAACTACTCCATGACAGTAAATATGTCATTCACAAAGCAAATTAATAAATAAAATAAATATGTCATGGATAATTGAACATATATAGTACAAATTTAGTTTTTCTTTTTTTTGTTAAAAAAATTATTCATATAAATCTTATATGAATACTTTCAAAAGAGTCAGAAAATAAAATATCTCTAAACAGTCCAGAGAACGCCCCCACACTCATCTATAGGATATCCCTGGTGTGTTTAGCAATATAGATGGTCATCCAGTCTGCTGCCATATTAGCCTATCAGAAGACATGTTTAACAGCAAGATTGGTGTACTACATTAGCCAGGACACGATACCTTGCAAAAGAGGGTGAGCTGTGACTCTCCACCTGCAGCTCTGTAATCAGGTCACAATCATAATAGAGTCTTCACCACAAGAAAAGAGTATTTTTGTGATAAAATTATTTGCAACGTAAATATTTTGGTCGCCACTAACCGTATTTATGATGAAAAAAAATTGATCATAAATAACAAAATATTTACAATAAAAATAACTTTTCATCACAAATAATTACCTATTAGCAATGAAAAAATAATTTCATTATAAATATTTATTATTTTTGATAAATATTTTCATCATAAATAATATATCATTTATTTTAATTTTAAATTTCTAAATATTTATGATGAAAATATTTTCATCATAAATAATTTAAGTATTTATGATGAAAATTATTTTTAAATCAAAAATAATATTATTTCAAATGCAAATATTATCATCTCCAATATTTGGAAAAAAATAAAAAAGTTAAAAATTATAGATTATTTATGATGAAAATATTTTAACATAAATAATTGAGTATTTGAGATGAATAAAAATTTTTTATCATAAATACTTGATTATTTATGATGAAAATATTTTCATCATAAATAGTTTAAAAAATTATAAATTTTAAAAAATAAAAAATTACTCATTATTTATGATAAAAAAATTTCATCGTAAATAAATTTTTTTATGATGAAAAAATAAATGCTCATCATAAATAACTAATTATTTATGATGAAAATATTTTCATCATCAATAGTTAAAAAAATTAAAAAATTAAAAAAATTAAAAATTACTCATTATTTATGATAAAAATTTTTATCATAAATAAATTATTTTTATGATAATAAAATATTTATCATAAATACTCAATTATTTATGATAAAAAATTTTCATCATCAATATTTAAAAGAATCAATAATTTTAAAAAAATCAAAAGTTACTTATTATTTATGACAAAAATTTTTCATTGTAAATAATTAAGTATTTATGATAAAAATTTTATTTTCATCATAAATACTTTTATTTATGATGAAAATATTTTCATCATCAATATGTAAAAAAATTAGAAATTTAAAAAAAATATAAAATTTAAATTTTTGATTTTGTGTAAGGTAATTGCATCTATTTTTTGTAGTGATATTAATGAATCTTTCTGATAGAGTGTCTGCCTTAAGCTGCATGAAAAGAGCCTCCTTTTATGCAAAAATCATATAATTTAGTAACGCATTCTAGTATGGCTTTCACGATCTCAAAAGGTATCATATTTTCTGCATCAATCGATGCTCAAATGTATCTCTATAGGAGTTTCAATTATGAAAAGACAAACAATACGAGTACTCATCTTTTTAGCAATATAAAATATAAATATGAGTTTGTGCTTTATAACATAACTTGTACTATCCACAGATCTGCTTTGATTCTGGTTAATTACTAGATCTTTAATGCTCACACAATTCCTCTTGAATTTCTCAAGCTCGAACCTTACATGCATGCAATATACGAACTTCTAGACCTCTAATTTTCTATCCCTATCCTATCCTTCAAATTTCAATCTTGATGAATTTCTCTTGCAATCTCAGAATCATCGCAATATTCTCATACTCCGACTTTCGTAATAAAGGGTCTAAGAAAAAAAATGAGCTTCTTGAAGATCGAAGACCTATCAATCTCCCATAGTGCCCATTCCATTACGAAAGTCGAAGAGCTGTTCTTATAACAATTATTAGCGATATAAATTTAAATTTTTATCATACTTATATTTTTTATGTATGTAATTTTTTTTAGAGAAATTTTTTTTTTGAAAAAAAATCATAAATTAACTATTTATATAAAATTTTTTTGATTAATAAAAAATTAATTTTTTTTATGAAATTATTTTGAAAAATTTTTTAGTTCAAAATTTTTTTAGATTAAAGAAAATTAATTTTATTTTTCATCATGAATATTTTTTTAATATCATTTTTTATTAATTTTTTTGGATAAAAAATTTTTTAATAAAAAAATCTAAAATTATTTTTTTATAAAATTATTATTGAAAAGATATTTAATTATTAGTGACATAAAATAAATTTTCATCACAAACAGTCTCTAAATTTTTTTATAAATTTTTTTATGAAAATATATTTGCAATGTTAATTTATTTTTCATCGATAATCATGTTTTAAAAATATTATTTTAATCAATTATTATGAATAAAAAAATTATTAATGAAAAAAAATTTATTAGCGATGAAAAGATGTTTTCATCAGAAAAATTATTTTAAAAATAATTTTTTAATTTTTTTGAAGAGAAAATTGTTAAAGAGAAAAGAATTTTTTTTAACAAAATTTATTGGCGATGGAAACTAGATTTTCGTCGCTAATAGGCTTACTAATGATAAATTTTTTTTATTACGTCCTCAATAATTTTTTTTGGACAAAATCTTTTTAGGAGAAAAAATTTTTTAGTGAAAAAATATTTTGATGAAAATTATTGACGATGAAAATAATTTTTCATCATTAATAATAGTATTAGCGATGAAAATTTTTGTCGCTAATAGTACTTCATTTAATTCACATCAAGTCGATATCCCTTCCACCATCGGTGACTGCAAAACCCTTCTCTCCCTCTCTCTATGAGCTCTCCGCCCCTTTTTTTCCCACGAAACCCTCCTCTCCCCCTGCTCCCTCCGAGCTCTCCCTCCTCTCCCTCTCCCTCTCCGGCTCCACCGTCGCTTCCACCGACCATCACGGACGATGCCACTCCGGCTTCATCGTCGCTTCCCCCACAGGTACGATCCGCCATCGCCTTTCTTTTTGGTTGGTCAGGCCATCGGCGAGCAACGTCCGGCACCATAGCACGAAGCCACCGGTGGGGGGGAGGGGGTCTGATTGTGGGAAAGGGGGGGCCATGGGGTTCGTTGGGCGGGGACGAGGGAGGGGGTGGGTCACTAGGTTTCGTCAAGTGATGATGGAGTGCGGGTGCAGGAGCTGGGGGTTGGGGAGACGGTGGCGGGTCGGAGGAGGTTTGGGTGCCATGGGATTGGGGATATGGCAGCCTGAGGGGCCGTGGGGCCTGGTGGTCGGAGGGCGGAGGGGGTTGCGGGGGGCCGAGGGGTTGGAGGGTGGAGGGGCTTTTATGGGGTGGCGGTAGGCGACATGCAGGCCAAAGGGCAGAGGGGGTAGCACAATGAGCGAGGCAAGGTCGTGGGTGGCATGTTGAAGGGAGGTGGGTGTGGGTCGACTGTCGGTGGAGGAAGGTCGATCAGGGCGGAGAGTGAGGAAGAGAAGGGAGAAACGAGAGAAAAAAAAAAGTAAAAAATATAAAATATTAATCAAATATTTTATTATTTGATTAATAATAATTCAGATCAGATCCGATACCGCAAGAGCGGGGATCGTGGGGGTCGAGTCCGAGCAGCACGGGGTAGGTGACGGCGATGGCGCCACGGGGGGTGGGTCAGGCTGTAAGTGGATGATATTTAAGAAAAAAATAATTTTTAGAAAAAAAATATTTAGGATAAAATATATTTAGGAGAAAAATAATTGTTAGAGAAAAAATATTTAGAAAAAAATATTTTAAAAAAATATTTTTAGGTAAAAAATATTTTAAAAAAATAAAAATTTATTTATTATATATATAAAAGTTAAAATACGGAATGGGTCAGGATCGAGGGAGAGGGGGATTAATCGATCCGAACCCAATTAGGTCGGCTTTGGGTCAGGTCCGAAGCCCGACCCGATGGGCTTCGGGCCAGTCCGATGGGCCTCCTGATGGCCCGACCTTCTTCCAGCCCTATCTACGGGACTGTCTTCACGATGCTGCTTTTGATGAATTTGAAAGATGAGAGAGAGGAAGCAGAGGATATTCGACACGGAATTGGATTTCGTGTTATAATTTTACGTTAATATTATTTTGTATGCTCAATTACTTATAATTTATTTTATATTTATTGTATAAATTTTTAGTATTACTACTAAAATTTATAATTTTTTTATTATTCTACTAGCACAATGCACATTGCTTTTACTTATTATAATTTAATTATTTTATATATTATTTTGTATGCTTTTGCTTATTATAATTAAATATAAAAATATTTTTATTTTAAAAAAAATTACTAAAATTTTTGATGAAAAAATTTCAACGCAGAGTTACTCTTTTTTGATAAATTAGAAATCCATCTCTGAATGTATGTTCAGAGATGGCAGTTAAATTACATTGAGCCGTAGATTTTTGTTTAAGAATCGATCTTGATCAAGATTGACTCTTAGATGTCCCGTATTTAGATTTTTTGAAAAAATAATAATCTTATTGTTGTTAATAGTTGATATTTGATTTTATTATGTGGTTGTTAGCAGTTATCTGTCCACTTTTCTTCGGATATATGGTGGATAGGGTGCATAGGCATCATATTCACGTAGTATACTTAGAGAACCATAGGGAGATGCTGTCGAAATTTTCACAATAATAAAATAAAATATCAATTAATAATAATAATAAGATTATTACTTTTCTGAAAGGCATAGGGCCACACTTATTAGTAATGATTTGAAATAGATAGGATCATGCATTTTTGCTTCATTACTCTCCTCACATGTATTCTTTAATGCATGCTGTTTTGTATAAAATGATCCGTGTCTGGATCCGGATCGAGATTTGATTCGAAATTCGAGTCGAATCCGATTCGAATACCACTGAAAATTTTTTTATTGTTAATGGTTTTCATGTTTGTTGTTAGATGGATATCAACAAAAGTTGGATAAATATCAGAGATATTTTTTTACCTGAATATCGAAAAGGTATTTGAGATTTTATTGAGTTTGCACGGCATAAGGCTGACAGTGCTAGTCGGATAAAGTATCTATGCAAAAGATGTGTCAATATGGTATATCATCACATAACATTTGTTGAAGAGCATCTGCTACGTTATGGTATAGACAAGAAGTATAGTCGCTAGATATGGTATGGAGAGGGTCATTCGAATGAAGTTGTGCGCGATGATGATGATATTGAAGATAATAGTGATGCTGTTGAACCTATCGAACATGATGGTATAGAAGAACTATTGCATGATTTACATCAGAATATTTGTTCAAATATATGCATGAGTATTAGCGCATCTGAAGGCAATTCTAATCATGAACACAATATCCGGCTTGAGGTAGAAGAGACTTTCAAACAGTTTGCAAAGCTTATAATGGATGCACGAGAGCCACTCTATCCAAATTGTGCAAAGTTCTCCAAGTTTAGAATTTTTGATAAAATTGCTTCATATTAAAATCGTGAATCGATGGAGTCAGAAGTCATTTGATCAAAATTTGACATTGATTAAAACAGCTCTTCCCGATGGAGAGAGATTTCTGAAATCATATTTTGAAGCAAAAATATACATGCGAAAATTGAAACTTGACTATATTCCTATACATGCTTGCAAAAATGACTGTATATTATTTTATAAGGATAATGAATAGGCAACTGAATGTCCGAAATGCGGTGAGCTTAGGTACAGAACCGATAATAGGAAAGAAAATAAGATACCTCAAAAGATTTTGAGATATTTTTCATTGATTTCAAGACTTTAAAGATTGTATATGTCCACAAAGACAGCTGAAAAAATAAGATGACATCATGAGCAGTGAGTTTCGGAGGAGAATATACTTAGCCATCCGACGGACTTTATAGTGTGGATAGACTTTGATGCAAAGCATCCGTACTTTACAGGTGACCTGTGCAATATCCGTCTTGGTCTAGCGACAGATAGATTTAATCTTTTTGGCAATTTGAGTACTTCCTACAGTATGTGGCCTATGATGCTAGTTGTATATAATGTCACCTTGAAAGTACATGAAAGAATCATTTATTTTTATATCACTATTGATTTCGGATTTGAAAGCATGAGGTAATGAAATTGATGTATATCTACGACAGTTAATTGATGTTTTGAAGGAGCTATGGGAAAATGAAGTACAGACATCTGATTCTGTGAGTCAAAAAAATTTTAAGTTGCATGATCTGATTTTATGGACCATAAATGATTTTTCTGCATATGAAAACTTACCTGGATGGAGCACCAAAGGATATCTAATATGTCCAATATGCAACAAAGATGCATCTTCCTTATATTTAAAACATGGATGAAAAATATGCTTCATTGGTCATCGACGATTTCTACCTAGTAATCACTCTTGGAGGACCCGTTACAATCAATACTTTGATGGTAAGTTCGATCGACGTCCGCCACCCAAGGAGTTAAGTAGAGCAGAAGTTTTAGAATAACTTGAAGTTATTGAAAATATCCAATTTGGAAAAATATCGGGTACTTGCAAGCGAAAGTGTATTGAAGCTGAGCTGAATTGGACGAAGCGAAGTATGTTTTTCGAACTACCATATTGGAAGTAGCTACTACTTGGTCATAATCTGGATGTAATAGACATTGAGAAGAATATTTATGATAATATCATCGATACAGTATTGAACATCCTAGAAAAAGTAAAAGATAGTACAAAAGTTTATCTTGAATTGCAGAAAATAGAAATCCAACCGGAGTTGCATTTAGTTCATCGAGGTGATAGATTTTTTATGCCACCTGTATGTTATTCGTTGTTTGATGAGGAAAAGAAGAGTTTTTGTAGATAGTTCAAAATCGTAAAGTTTTCTAACACATACGCTTCAAACGTATCATAATGTGTTGGTAACAACGATGGTAATATCTCTGGTATGAAAAGTCATGACTTTCATATGATGATGCAATGCTTGCTTCCTGTGGTTATGCGTGACTATTTGGATGGTGATGTTCAAACTGTATTGATTAAGTTGGGAGTGTTCTTTCGAGAACTGTATTATCAAAAATTGAAGACTAACTTGAGAAGTTTGAAAAGAATATCGTGCTCATTCTTTGTAAGTTAGAAAATTTTTTTTTACCATTACTTTTTGATGTTATGGTGTATTTGGCTATTCATCTTTCAAAGAAAGCTCTTTTGATCGGACCGGTATATTATCGATGAATGTATCCTATTGAAAGGTAAAGAAATTGTATGCACTTTGTCATATCAGTTATAAGATGTAAATATATTTTTAAAATTTAAATTTATTTTTATTTACAGATTTTTGTGCCCTAAAAAAGTATGTGCGTAATAAAGTACGGCTTGAAGGGTCTATAGCAGAAGCATACGTAGCTACGGAGTGTGTCATATTCTGCTCGATGTATCTTGACGATATCGAAAGAAGATTCAATCATTCAGATCGTAACGCAGACCGTGAATGGGATGATAATGAACTGATACTGTCTATATTTAAATAAATGATTCGACCTATTGGTAGAAGGAGATATGAATTTATGGACGTGAATGAGCTATCCGAGACACACTTCTACGTTCTAAATAATTGTAAAAAAATTGAAGATTTCATTGACTAAGTACCATCTTAGCATATTGTTTAAAGTTTTAAGTAATTTTTTTATATCGATGTAAAATTAAAAATCATGACTTGTTGCAGTGAGCACAAGAGTATACTATATATAGAGAATAATATAGATGCTGATGATCAATGTAGGAGAAAATTTGCAAAATGATTTGGTGACCTTGTAAGTTGTACTAGTAATATATTATTTTTAATAATTATAAAAATAATTATTAAAACCAACATAATTTTTTATATTATAATGTAGATGAAATATAAGTATTTCAATAAAGAAGAGGGTGCGATGGATGAGTTGTACAATTTAACATGTGGCCCCGATCAAAGGATTAATCACTATGCATCCTGTATCATTGGAGGAATGAGATTTCACATAAGGAAGCTTGAGATGAAATAATGGATCCAGAATAGTGAGATTACTACGATAAGATATGAAGGAGAAGAAGAGATTGAATATTATGGTGTGCTGATAGATATCATAGAACTGAAATATGGATCCGATAATTCTGTATTCTTATTTTAATATGAATGGTGGGATATTAGCAATAAAAAGATTGATATTCATATCGATCCATACTTTATTAGTGTAAACTTTGCACGAATGTGGTACCAGAATGAACCGTATATATTAGCAACTCAAGCAAAATAAGTAATATATTTGAATGATCTAAAGTATCGAGGTAATTGGCATGTCGTATAAAGAATAACACCTAGAGGTGTATATGACATACCAATCCGACTAGAGATGGATAAAAATTTGGATTTGCATGAAGAGGAAGCTTTTCAAGAGGATGAATAAATATTAGCTGAGCTTCTTGTTGATGAAGAACTTATAACAGCTCCTTTGAATAGGGCTGATCTGTCGTCCAACAAAGTTGAAGCTGATTTTATATTTAATCTTGATAAGTCAGAAGACGATGATCAGTTCATAAATGATGATAAGATAAAAGATGATACATTAGTCGATTATTGTGAATCGGAAGAGGATCTACATATCGAGAAAGATACGAATATTGATGAGTAGATCTATATTTTTTATTCAATCTTCTCTTACAATAATCGTATGCGATATAATTCTATTTATTAGAATGTAATTTATTTTTTGCTATTATTATTTAATATTATATTCATTTATATGTCAATAATTATATATATTGCACCAGGAGACAGATGACGATATTCGCGTTCGCAGTCTACCCCTGAGGCTGAGGCATCTTCACCCATTTTCACTGTCGCACCAGCTTCGTTGTCAGAGGATCCTACACTGGCAGGTCCCAGCGAGGTGGATCCAAGTGAGGCAGGTCCGAGTGATATTATTATATTTTTTATATAATAAAATTTAATTTTTTTTATTTGGATAGCTATCATACTAATGATTTATTTATTATTATTTTAGGTCAGTCTCCACCGGTGGTGAGGCAAGGGTGAGGTCCATCGAAGAACCTCACAGCTATGCCCCCGTGATGTTTTTTGATTAGTATCACGTTGATGAGCTTAGAGAGAGATTTTTTATATCCAGTTATAGATAAAATAAATTATACTATGAATATTTAATTAGCATGATATTCTTCTAATATTTGTTATTGATACGATGTATTTGATATTATTGATTTTGAGGAGGATCGCGTGTGGTAAGCTGTGGATGCTCATTTATCTTTACGTTTCAAAGAGTATCATCACTGTATCCATCAGTATTGGTATCATGTGATGCAAGATCATGGGGTGGAGGCAGCATGGCAACGGCCCTATAACAGCATCACTATGGACAATTGAGCTCTCATATACCGACATTACGAGGATCCGACATATCAGGTTACATATCTAATTTTTTTTTTAGAGTTTCATGATTGAATCATTTATTCTTAAATTCAGTTTGTTACCTACTAATTTGACTGCTAACTGTACAGAGACGATGTATCCAGAATGTTACGAATCGGGCGAGACAAACTGTATCGCATTGTGGGGGTTCCAGGTCGTTCGCTTGTCATATGGAGCAGATGGTAAGTAATTTCTAATTAGTATATTTTAACTCTCTAATTATTTAAAAAAAATTTAATTAATTATTTTTAAATTATAGAGAGATACAAAGAGTGGCAAGCTTTCTGGTAGGATCGATATCTACCAGCAGACCTACCAGTGACGGTCAGGAGAGTAGATGATGGAGAGCCAGGAGCTTTTTATAAGTTTTTTTAATTATTTTTTTCATTCATAGTTTGATTTTTAGTATGAAATTAAAATAGCTATAACTTTAATTTTTAAGGTCGTATGATAGGTATCAGATCTCAGCCTATCCCTGAGGGCTCGACTGCATCCACAGATGATGAGATCTGTGATCAGATGCTTGGTACGAGATCTTATTATGTTAAGAGTCTAGGGCATGGTATTAGTGCTCCCTCATCTTCACGCTCATCCAGGACTGACATTCATGCTGCCTGCAATGCTCGATTGGTAGAGATGCAGAGGTAGACTAAGTAGTGAGCTGATGAGTTAGTTGCACGCGTCGATGAGTACCAATGGCTCCAGATCCAGATGATGGAACAGATAGTGTAGATAAAATAAATGATACAGCTGACGAGGCAGTAGCAGACCGGTTCGAGCTCTTTTGAACGCTCCTCTTCCCTAGTCCATTCTCCTTCTGCAAATATCGATACTTGACAGCCACTTTATGTAGCTTTTTATTTTTATTTTAAATCACTTATAATTTTAATTTAATATAATAAAATGATAAAATTTATTTGTAGATTTATTATATAAATTTATTATTTTTATTTTTTATTTTTAATTTATAAAAAATATTATAAATATAAATTAAATATATATATATATTCATAAATTATTTTTTTAAAATATATATAAATTTTTAGTGATAAAATTATTTTTAACAAAATATTGATTGTCAAAAAATATATTAACGATGAAAAATTGATCGTAAATAATTTTTTTAATAAATTTAAAATTATTAAAATTTTATATTAAATTAATAATAGTAAAAATATTTTTATCATAAATAATTCATAATTTATTAGTAACAAAAATTTATGTCAAAAATTATCATATTTGTGATGAAAAATTTATGTTGCTAATATTTTTTTAAATTTAATTTTTATAAAAAATTTAATTAAATTAATAGCAACGAATGTGATTCATTGTAAATAATCATTTTGTTATTAGCGATATAATATTTTATCATAAATTATCTTTTTTTATGACTAAAAGTTATCATCGTAAATAGTTTTCAAAAAAAAATTTAATAATGAAATTTTTTGATCGGTAATATCGATTATTGATGACGAAAATTTTTTTCATCGTAAAAAATTATCAATGATGGTATTATTTACGATAAAATATTAGTGACAATAATTTCATCGCTAATAATTTTTATCGACGAAAATTCATTATTAGCGATAAATTTTTTGCGTCACTAATACCCTATTCTGTTGTAGTGCTTCCTCAATGATGAGATAGTCAGTACGCAAAAACTATGAAGTATGAACAATCCCCACCCAAGCACCATGGAGATCTGCTATCGAGATCGTTGGCTCGAACAACCGGCTCTTTCGAGCCACCATCAGGTCAAAACCAGATCCTCGAATCATGAAGCCAACACCATCACTCTTGTCTCTGACACTGCCATCAAAATTGATTTTAAGGAATGCTGGAGATGGAGGTTCCTAGAAAATGAATATCTGTCAAGTCACTGTAGGAGTAGGATGGGAGTCTTATATCTTATAAGGCCTCCAAGTCACTTCAATCAACTCTTTTATCAAAATAAGGGCTCTTATCAGGATGAATTTCATCGGGCACCATCTGGACTCGAACATCATGATGTTCCTTACTAGTCAGATATGGTAAATTATGTTGGCTACTTGGATAGCAGTTCCTCTGATTGCATCGTTCTGATATGTATAAGCATAGTGACATCATCTCCTCCAATCTTCTAATGATGATATCAATAATAATTTTTTTTTGCATTTTGATGTTTGATAGAATTTTACAATTGTTAAGGATGATAATTTATCTCTTAAAGAATTTGATCTATTGATATTCAATGGTGGTGCTATAGATAGATGATGGGATTATATTAAATTACTTAACTAACTTCTGGGATCATTTTGAAATTTTTGAAATTTGAGAGATTTTATTTTAAATTGGGAAGATATCTATTATAAATATAAAAGATAATATTGTGCATGATTATATATTTTGGGAGGATGAGAGAGAGTAAGTGAGCAAGTAGAGGAGAGAATCCAAATGTGCATATGGATATATATATATATATATCCCTTATTTTATCTGAAGCAAATATTTTAAAAGAGATAGAATAAAGAAATTATATACATAAATGGCAGCAAATTGAATTGGCACATTATTTAAGTGTTATCAATAAAGATTTGAGAAGTAATATGCATTAGTCCATATCAATTTAATTGATTTTATAAATGCCAGAGCACAGTGATATACTTGAAATGAAAGTTAAATGCTGGAGCAATTTTTATCGGCATGATGTTTTTTAGAAATAATCTTTAATGCCCTTGTCCATTGGCTAAACTTAAGGAGAGATGGGTGAGTGCTCTTTGCCAAAAGCATTTAAGAACAAATAATGCAAGATTGTTTATGTTGTATCATTTTAGAAGATTTATATAGTAGTTAAGCTAATGCATGTTGTAAGTGTATTAGAATACAGACTATTAGCGATCACTATTCTATGAAGAAATTAATATCTTCATCAAAGCCACTGTACATGGATTTTGAATTCGAACTACTTCAACTACATCTACCTTTAAGTTAATTTCTCAAAACAACTTGAGTTCCTATAATTAAGCTTGAATAAGAAAGTTATGGTCAAAATAATAAAATTGTATTAGGATATGAAAATATTTGATAAGATGCCAATACCTTCTAAAAATTGAAAGTTTACTATTAGAAACTAGAAGCCTATTTCCTTATAAGAAACATGGTGAACTAGTCTTAGTAAGTGTTACTTTTTGTTTTCATATTTTGATGAATTCCATTTAGTTACAAATATAATAGGTTGCTAAGCTTATATTTGTTAATATGATATTTTTCAAACAATACATGATCAATCCTGCTGAATTTAAAAAAAGGCACATGATGAACTCCATTTGGATTTTTAAAGAGAGGATTATTTTTTTTCCAACATCTAGATCTATAATTATATGATTTTAACCAATATTTTTGTCTATATGTTAATCCTTCTCAGACAAACTACTCTATGACTATGATGGTAAACATGTCATTCACCAAGAAAATTAATAAAATAAAATAAACATGTGATGGATAATTTAATACATATGGTACAAATTAATTTAGCTTGTTTTTTTTTTACTAAAAACTGATCATTCATATAAATTTTATGTGAGTACATCCAAAAGAGTCAGAAAATAAAATATCCCTAAATGACCTATGGACTGCCTCCACACTCGTCCGTAGGGTATCCCCAGTATGTTCAGCAACATAGGCGGCTATCCAGTCCTTCATTGTATTAACCTCCTCGAATACATGTCTAATGGCAAGACTGGTGCACCACAACAGCCAAGTGGTGATGTCCTGCAGAAGAGGATGAGCTATGACTCCCTGCCTGCAACTCTGTAACTAAGTCACAATCATGGTGAAGTCTCGCTTAACAATGAGATGGACAACATGCAAGTCATCGAGCATCAACACTACCCATCGAAGCAGCATGGAGATCCGCTTCTGGGATCGTAGGCTCAAACAACTGGCTCCCCCCTGCCGCTATTAGGTCGGAACCACATCCTCAAATCACGAAGCCAGCACCACCACTTTTGTCTCTGACGCTACCATCAAAATTGACTTTGAGAAATGCTAGAGGTGGGGGCTCTCAGGAAATAAATATCCATCAAGTCGCTGTAAGGGTAGGATGGGAATCCTAGGTCTCATAGGGCCTCAAAGTCACTTCAATTAGCTCCCTTGCCGAAATAAAGGCTCTCTTAAGGGTGCATCTCACTGGGCACCATCTGAACTCTAACACCATGCTATTCCTCATCAGTCAGATATGGTAAGCTATGTAGGCTATTTAGATAGTCGTTCCTTTGGTTGCATCGTTCCTTATGGTCTAATATGTATAAATATAGTGACATTATCTCCTCCTATCTTCTAATGATGATATCAATAATAAAATTTTTCCGCATTTTGATGTTCGATAGAATTTTACAATTGTTAAGTATAATAATTTATCTCCTAAAGAATTTAACCTATTGATGTTCAATGGTGGTGCTACAGATGGATGATGAAAATATATTAAATTACTTAACTAACTTTTGGGATCATTTTGAAAATTTTGAAACTTGAGAGATTTTATTTTAAATTGAGGAGATGTCTATTATAAATACAAAAGATACTATTGTGCATATTTGTATATTTTGGGGGGGGAGAGAGAGTCAGTGAGCGAGTGGAGGATAGAATCTAAACATGCATATGGATATATATCTATATATGTATCCCTATTTTATCTGATGCAAATATTTTAAAAGAGATAGAATAATGAAATTATATAAATCAATGATGGCAAATTGAATTGGCGCATTATTTAAGTATTATCAATAAGGATTTGAGTAGTAATATGCATTAGTCTATATCAATCTAATTGATTTTATGAATGCTAGAGCACCATGATACACTTGAAATGAAGGTTAACTGCTAGAGCAATTTTTATCGACAAGATACTTTTGAGAAATGATCTTTAATACCCTTATCCATTGGCTAAAATTAAGGAGAGATGGGTGAGCACTCTTTGGCAAAAGCATTTAAGAACATATAATGCAATGTTATTTATGATGTATCGTTTTAAAAAGTTTATATAGCATTTATGCAAAGGTATGTTGTGAGCGTATCAAAATATAGACAATTAGTGATCAATATTCTGTGAAAAACTAATGTATCTTCATTAAAGCCACTGCACTTGGATTTCGAGACCTTTTAAAAATAGGAATTTTAGTATTAGAAACTAGAAGCCTATTTCTTATAAGAAAAATAGTGGACTAGTCCTAGTAAGTGTTACTTTTTGTTTTCATATTTTGATGTGAATTCCATCTAGTTATAAATGTAATAGGTTGTTGCCTTATAATTGCTAATATGATATTTTTCAAGTGGTACATGATCAATCTTGCTGAATGAAAAAAAAGGCACCTAATGAACTCCATTTGGATTTTTAAAGAGAGGATTATTTCTTTTTACCAACATCTAGATCTATAATCATATGATTTTAACCAATATTTTCGTTTCTATGTTATTCCTTCTCATATAAACTACTCCATGATGATAAACATGTCATTCACTAAGAAAAATTAATAAAATAAAATAAGAATATCCTAGATAATTTAACATAGGGTATAAATTTATTTTTTCTTGATGAGTGACTATTAGATAAACTATACCACCCTAGCCTATAGGAGCCTAACCCCATAGAAAAAGGGCCCAACGAGGCCTTTGCACAGATATTGAAACAGCATTAAAAAAAATTTGGCCAGCACGTGCATCAGTGGGAGGAATTGGACTCCCATCAATGGTCCTCTTCCTCAGGATCTCTTGATGGTAATCAAAGCCGGGGAGGACACAACTCCTCCCCCCAGCCTTATTTAAAAAGGGGCCAAGCCTCTCTTTGAAACCCACCAACTCTAGCCTCCTATCATCATCGAAAAAGTTATCTTTTTTTTCTTCTTCTCCTCATGATTTTTCATTGAGTTCATCGAAATCACAGGCCAAAAATTGTCAGAAAATTAGGTACAAAGTCGGCCCTCGTTGATTAACCCCCTCCCTTTTTTTTATAGCCTTTGAAAAATAAGTTTCAATCGACAATTTATCAAATTTAGTTGGAAAGTGGATGCCCTATTTTTGCCGTCTGTGTTTCCTTGATTTCTAACACCATCAATTGCCATTGAGCACTGGACCGGAGATCTATGGCTGCACCATCATAGGCTGCATCCTCAGCCTTCCTTTCTTGGCATGGCTCCCCTTGGGTTTGGGGAGAAAGGGATTCAAATGAAATCCCCTGCTTCACCCCCAAAATGTGAGGAAGAAGAAGGAAGAAAAAAAGGAAGAAAAGAAAAGGAAAGAAAGAAAAGAAAGAAAAAGAAAAATCTCTCTCTTTCCTAGCTCTTCTTTTTCCACTATTTCTCTCTCTAGTTTGTCTCTCTATTTTCTTTCCCTAAAATTTTTTCTCTAGAATGTTTATTTTTTTTATGGATTTTCCTCTAAAATTATGTCAATCTCTAGAAGTTTACTTTATAAGATTGATCTAGTAAAGAATTTTATTTTGATAAATTTTACTGATTTTGATGAAGGGGTCCTGATCTGTGGTTTCTAAGCATCATACTGGCACTCATCTTAGTCAGATCATGTACCACTAGATTTGATCATCTATGATTTTTATTGAATCATCTGTATGGTAATTCAGTCATGATTTGATTAAATCATCTGAAATAGATTGATCAAATTGTCGGGCAGTATTGCCAGATCAGTTCTATTGTATCTCGTTAATTTTTTTATTCTCTGCTCTTCTCTCTTCACTTAATTTATAAACTTAATGAAGGATTTCTGGCCAATCATTTTGAATACGATTTGCTCCAATAGCCAAACTCTAAACACCTTGTCAATTAGACAACAGATTTGCATTATCCAAGTCTTCATCGAACATCATAAAATCCGATCTTTATTGATATCTATTGAGTTTTTGTATCTTAGCTGACTTTGATTAGATAAAATTACTTGATTAAGTCGATCTATAATCATTGAATGGCATATTGACCTCTTCTTTGATTTTTATTGAACACTATTGATTTGATCATCCTTGATCTTTGTTGAACCATCTTTATCCCAGCCTAATCTTGATCGATGAAGTAAGGATAACTAGACAAACCCAAATCGTTGGATATGACCACCATCAATATGCATTTTCATACTTATTCATACTCTTTCTAATGTTGGACTCGATTCTATATAGGGATGTGATCATCTTGATAAGAAGATATCGGGTAGTGGGATATTATGACAATCTATTAATTGAAGATTTTGAAAAAAGAATTATGAAATTATTGAGATTTATTTGAAATACGTATGAGATAAATAGTGCTTTACTTTTCTTAGATTATTGATAAATTATAAGATTGTTATATCAATAATTTTTGAATCATACTGTTCATAATGTATGAATTGAATATATCTTATTCTGAAATATTATGATAAAAAATGATTGAAAATATTGATCTTGTTATGCATTACATTTGATTGATTTCGATACTACATGATTATGTGTATTTTTATCGAACTAAAATATTAAATATGATTTGTGAAAAGAGTTTTGATTCGAGATGACTTGAACTCTCTGCTTAACTATATGGAGGATCCTGTCAATTGAGGCTAATACGTTGACAATTATTAGTCCGAAAGATTTATTTCGCATATAGATAGCCACATGTTGCCAGTAGATTCGCACAAACCACCAGCAGATTCGTGGTTCATCAAGACTTTACTACTAAATGATGCATAGCATGCTGCAAGATGACATGCAACTCATCGTAAGATGATATGCAGTTCCTAAACATTTACCGCAAGATGATACATAGCTTATGGTAAGATGATACGCAATATGATCATCTTGCTATAGGGATAAGATGGTCATAGCTTATGGTTGATGAGAATTTAATATTTTAAAAGATTAATTTTATGAACGAAATGTGAATTTTGAAAGGGATTGAATTTGGCATAAATAATATTTTGATAATGCTGTATAATAGAAATTAATTTCGAACTGATGAATTATATATGCTTATTTTTTATAAATTATTATTTACTTTATTATCTAATTTAATCTAGTTAAAGTGATCATTGTTTATTGGGTTGTTGAACTCATTACCCCATATTTTATTATTTTTATAGATCTTGAGAATTAAGATGACACAAAAATATATATGGGAGAGTAATTAGAAGTAGAATTTTGATACTTTTATTTTAGATGGAAATTTTATTAAAGTTAATGTAAGATCATTTGAATATTATTGAATTTTATGGGATATTAAACTTAGATTTTAATTAATTAAATTTTAGACTTAATTTATTGACTAATTGTTCTGCTGTTGCTTTATGATAGCATGATGATTGATGAGATGCTTTGTATGCTTGTGGAGAAAGTATCCATGAGTATGCGGCAGCTGTCATGATCCTTAGCTCGCAAACTCGCATCAGGGACATAACATAAACAGTATGTCTTAAACTGTATGTCTTAGACAAACTAAATTTAAAACAACTTAGACACAACACAACTCTGCATCTATCTTATCTTTCGGAGTATTTTGTAGGACAATCAATCATATTTTGACATCTTTTAAATATCTGAGTGTATTGAAACAATAGAGAGAAGCATACATATTGTGGAAACTTGTCCTCGATGATGTTAACTGAACAGTCCATGTTACATATA
Source organism: Elaeis guineensis (assembly GCF_000442705.2). Taxonomy (NCBI): domain Eukaryota; kingdom Viridiplantae; phylum Streptophyta; class Magnoliopsida; order Arecales; family Arecaceae; genus Elaeis; species Elaeis guineensis. The sequence continues at coordinate 1,883,178 of NC_025993.2, forward strand.
GGATACAACTAAGGGCATCAACATGGTCATGTTTGTACCAAACTATTAGTCAACATATCACCGCAAGAATAAGAGGCTGTGCTGTTTGGCATCAAGCAATTTTGGTGTGGCGAAAAGAGTCCAATGTACTATGGATATTGAATTAAAGGCAAAATTTATTAAATTTGTATGGTTGGAAGAACAAGCTAGAAGCTATAAATATTGGTAACATGTAAGGATAAAATTGGCCCCATCTAATTCCATTGAGAAAACTTTATATAGAGTATTACAAAATGCCACATTTTACATGCATATTACAAATACTATGCAGGTTGATACCTAAGAAGTTGTGGATGCTGGTTGCAAGCCCGAATGAGAAAAGTAGGGGATGATATTATATTGGCAGCCCGTAGTCAACTGCAAATCAAGCCATGGTAGAAAGCCTTCTATTTCACGATTACAAAGAAGCTTGAAATAATGACAAAGATAGATCTTAGTAACATACAGGATTGGTCATGTGGTTATCCCTTTTTTTTTGGTAATATTTTCCCAGGTTAGGTATTTTTAAATGGAAGCCAAGTCCCAAGATATTCACAAAGTGACTAGGTAACAATTATGTCCAAATAATAACATAAAATTTGGAAAAAAATAAGAAAGGGTTTTCAGGAATAGAATGTTTTTGGAGTTACTTTCTCTAATAATCTGACCAACAATTTTAATTTCTTTCGGCATCATATCAGTAATTTACGTCAGCCAAGTAATTTCTTGGGCTCCCTTATATCGAAGAGGCTTTTATGGTCTCCCACGACCACGATTCAACTCTTTTATTGACAAGACTCAGACTCGACCAGATTGGTTGTAAATGGTCAGAACCCCGCAAATGTCTCAACCCCAGCCCAGCTGCGTGGGCCTAGGGTGGGAGTTGGGATATCGAACTTAATCCCATGCAAGTTGGGTAGGGTCAATATTGGTTTAGATTGGGTGCAAATAATCCAATTGCATGAGATGAAGGATTTTAAAAGATAAGAAAAAGGTTTGTGACATTTCTATTACGTCCATGCTCGTTTGGATTGAAATTTTAACATAAAATCAAATATGTGGGACATCTCTATTGCTGCAAGACTTTGGTTCGACGCTGATGTGGCTAAGATTGGACACCGATCAGGATCAAGGCATCAAAAAGGGAACCTACAAAAGAAGTCCACACTTATTGGAGTTTTTCTGATGGAGAATCTTTCGATACTTAAGTCAATGAAAGCTTAAAAACAGTGGAGAAAAGAGAGTGGGAGAACAAGAGCACGGAGATGGAGTCTAGAGTTGAGCTCATCTGAGAATCCCTTTATTACCTCTTTATATAAAGGTGGAGCTTTAAGCTGTTAAATCGGAGTTCGATAAGCTATTTGGCCCCTAATCCCTAGGTTGCTAGGCCTCAATCTGACAGGTCGTTAGGATAGAGAATCTGCTCATTAACCTATGAATCAAGATTGTTAGTCATAGATGTTAGCTGTGGATTGTGCCCACATTTTGAATTCCATTGGGAGATTCTAAGAATCACCCATATGGGTGAGTAGACTGGTGACTTGAGATCGGGGCAAAGCCAAGGCTTTATCTCGGATGTGTCAGTGCCCATACAGGTCATTGGGCCCTTCATCATCGGCCTTTGCTTGGCTCATCCGAGGACAAAGAGCATCGATTAGTCATGAAGGGTTCTCGGAGGGTTAGCCCTGTCATTGTTGTCCTCGGCCTCTATCCGACTCGTCCGTAAACGAGAAGTGCCAGGTGGCTATGAAAGGTTCCTAGAGTGTAAGCTCCTTCATCTTCATTCTCAGCTTCTGTTTGACTCGTCTGTGGATGAGGAGCACCAAATGGCTATATGGGGTTCCTGGAGGGTTAGTCCTTTCATCATCATCCTCAACCTCTGCTCGACTCATCTGTGAATGAGAAGTGCCAAATAGCCATGTGGGGTCTCTGAAGGCTTAGCTCCAACATCGTCGTCATCCTCGACTTTTGCTTGACTCATTCGTAGACGAAGAGCGCCAAATAGACATGTGGCATCCTCGAAGGTTAGCTCCTTCGTCATTGTTATCAACCTCCACTCAACTCATCCGAGGACAAAAAGTATCGATTGACCATGAAGGATCCCAAGAGGGTTAGCTCCATCATCATTATCCTCGATCTCCACTCGACTCATCTATGGACGAGGAGCACCAAGTGACCATAGGGGTCTTCGGAGGATTAGCCCATTTGTTATCATCTTTAACCTCCGCTCGACTCATCCATAGATGAGAAGTGCAAGGTAGCCATATGGGGTCCCAAAAGGTTAGCTCCTTCATCGTCATCCTTAGCTTTCACTCGACTCATCTTTGGATGAGGAGTGCCAAATGAACATGTGAGGTCGTCGGAGGGTAGCCCGACTGCCATCATCCTCGATCTCTGCTCGATTTGTTCGTGAACAAGAAGCACCAAGTGGCCATAAGGGGTTTTCGGAGGTTTAGCCCCTTTGTTGTCAGTGATGACAGCTCTGCTCAACTCATCCAAGGCTGCTGACTTATCCAAGGATAAGGAGTGCCAATTAGCTATAAGGAATCCTTCAAGGATTAGCCCCATCATCGTCAACTCCACTCGACTCGTTCATGGACAAGAAGCGCCAGCCACCATGTGGTCATATGAGGTCCCCAGAAGGTTAGCCTCTTCATCATCATCCTTGGCCTCTGCTCGACTCGTCCAAGGATAAAGAGCGTTAATTGGCCATAAAAGGTCCTCGAAGAGTTAGCCCCATCATCGTCATCCTCGGCCTCCACTCGACTCGTCTGTGGATGGAAAGCACCAGGTGGCCATAAGGGGTCCCTAGAGGATTAGCCCCTTCATTATCATTCTCGACCTCTGCTTGACTCATCCATAGATGAGGAGCACCAGATAGCCATGTGGGATTCCTGAAGGGGCAGTCCCTTCATCGTCATCATCAACCTCTACTCGACTCGTCATTAGACAAGGAGCACTAGGTGGCCATCAGGGGTCTCCAGAGGGTTACCCCCTTCGTCGTCATCCTCGACCTTCATTCGACTCGTTTGTGGATGAGAAGCGTCAGGTAGCCATGTGGGTTCTTCGGAGGATTAGCCTCTTTATCGTTGTCTTTAGTCTCCACTCGACTCATCTGTGGATGAGGAGCACTAGATTGCTATGTAATGTCCTCGAAGAGTTAGCCCCATCGTCGTCATCCTCAGCCTCTGCTCGACTCATCCCTAGACAAAGAGCACTAAGTGGCCAAAGGGATCCTCGGAGGATTAGCTCCTTCATCATTGTCGGTGGCCTCCACTCGACTCGTCCAAGAATCAGAAGTGCCGACTAGCTATGAGAGGTCTTCAGAGGATTAGCTCCATCGCTGTCATCCTCAGCTTCTACTCGAGTTGTCTGTGAACGAGCGTCAGGTGGCTATGTGAAGGGATGAGGCTTGATCCACTTGTCTCGAGTTTATATTTTGGATGTCTTCTTGAGATGTCTTCGGTGCCTTCTGACGATTTCATTTGTAGTCGGGTACGATCACCTTTAGTCAGGCTTTTTACTTGGTCACTTCAACAAGAAACCTATGTAAAAGCTTAATTTTTATTAATATAATCAATGGATACACAGCTTACTAATAAGACATCCTCATGTTCTCAGCATTCCATGTCCGAAGAATAGAAGTTATATCGAAGTTTTCAATTTACTATTATTATTGATATGATAACAGCATCATGTTGAAAAGTTTGAGCTCTTCGAAGATCAACAATATTCCTTATGCACTCTCTTCACCTCGTCTACTCGGTCTTTTATCCCCTACCCCCTAAAAAGTCGGAGATCATATTGATGACATCAACTATTGGTTGGTTGTTATTCTCTTCATCGTTCTAGTGACTCCCATTCTAGACCTCGTCAAGGCAGCACTCGATATCCCGAACTTTTCACTTTGAGATCTTCTCGAAGAGGCTTTTTGGTCTATGGGGTAACCTAGAGCCGAGCGTCTGTTGGAGGAGGTGGGAGGTCACCATCACTAGTCTTCCTTCCTCAAGCTCTGATAGGAAGGTGACCGGCAGAGAGCAGAGCAGGAGTGATGTGGTGGGCTCGTCAGGGGCTAATCCCAGACTTTGGGGCGAGATCGGTAGCTGTGCCAAGAAGCTGACTCCGAGGAGGGATGCCACTCCATCATCTGTTGGAGCCGCTATACGGCATTGGCCAACACTTGAATCTGCTGAACCAGGATATCATACGGCTGTAAACCTACCATAACAGGAGGCGGTGGAGTTGTGCGCTCTCATTTTTGCCATCTTCTCTTTTTTTTTTAGTGGACTTCACCCTTCATCTAACACTAATATATTTCTGCAAAACTCCAGTTCGATGCTAATGTGGCTGAGGTTGAATGTGGATCGAGGATCGAGGTGCCAAAGTGAGAACCTGCAAGAGAAGTCCACAGTCGTTGGGATGGAGTCCGGAGTTGAGCTAACTTGAGGATCCCTTTGTTATCTCTTTATATAGAGGTAGAGCCGTAGATTGTTACGCTGGAGTCTAGGAGGCCATTTGGCTCCCAATCCCTAGATTGTTAGGCCTTAATCTAATAGGCCTTTAGAATAGGAAGTCCGCCTACTAACCTATGAATCAAGATTGTTAGACGTAGAAATCAACTGTGGATTATGCTCATGTTTGAAAAGCTATTGGAAGATTGCAAGAATCGCCTAGTGGGTGAGTAGGCTGGCGGCTTGAGATCGGGGCAAAATCGAGGCTTTGCCTCGAATGTCTCGGTATCCATGGAGGTCATTGAGCCTCATTTTTTATCATCGATTGGATCCTGACTTTGAAGTCGGTAGTCGTTTAAGCCAAAGTTTGGATAGGAATCGATGGCATGAGATCATTCAGCTTTCGCTTCTTGACTCTCCAAGATAGTCTTGATAGGAATCGATGGCATGAGATCATTCAGCTTTCGCTTCTTGACTCTCCAAGATAGTCTTAATGAGTCATTAGTGATTGCTCAGTTATAACCTAAAGAGGAGAATGTCGGATCGAAAGATGGATAACCTCCATAACAATCTCAATACCATCTATTAAATTTTGCAAATTTATTTGCTTACGAAGCAAATAAATAACTATTAACTTATTAGGCTAGGGGCAGGTAGCTTTCTTCAAGCAACGTCGAAGTCTAAGTTTGGGTTGATGTTGTTAGACCAGACCGTCGTTAGCTCCGAAGTCCCATCCCACGGCAAGTTGGGCTCATTAAATACGGGCCAAGCCCAATCAGTGGTGCACCCTTGTGCAAAGAAAACAGTCACAGGTTCGATCAGGAACTAAAGAAATTCTTTATGCATCAAACTCACATGCGGTGATTGACTTATACGCAGAACCAAATAAAAAAAAAAAAATTTCTACACCGCTGTCCAGTCCGAACCAATCACCGTACACAGTGCACAGATTCCGTACCACGCGGTACACACAGAATTTCTCCATGAACTAATGGATGCTCTAAGCAATCCAACGCTAACCCGCCCGGGCCCCAGCCAGGCAAGATAAAACAGCCCATCGTTTTCGAAACCGACTCCACTCTCCCCTCGGTGAAATACCTAAATAAATAAGTAATCAATGAATATTACTTCGTGGTAAAATCTATTGGTAAGTTATTACCAAATACCTGAATTCAAATCCCACCATTGAGAAATACGATTTTTCATTTTAGACGGTAGAAAAACTATATACATATATATTAAAAAAGCAATGAATATAACAAGTACTATTACCAACAGCACTTAAGGCAACTGCAATTACCACCATACAGATTCTGAGACGGATGTTCGGTTCATATTAACCTAAAACCACATCATCAGATAGGCTCCCTTTGTCCTTACGATACATCTCTCTCTGCTTACTAATTCAGTTGTTTTTGGTAAAGAAAACAACAAGGCGTTCATGATGCATTCGTCCTCTCTCGACTTTGGGCTGCACGGTAGAAGGTAGATCGCACTCCCATTTCCGGTTCCAACACATTAGCAAACCACGACAATAGACTGCTTCCACGTCCCCACCAGTAGGAATATGGTGAAAATAACTCCAAGCTTCACCTACGAAGACATCACAATAATAGATGGGTAAACTTGACAGCGACTGGATAGACACAAGCCATTTATTTATTTATTTATTTGATGATAACACGACATTTATTCAAGCGTAGGTTTCCAACGGGAAAATTCCTGCAGAAAGAAGTCTTCTTAACAAGTTAAACAGCCAGGACACAAACACTCTCTAACGTGCCGGAGAGACACTCTCTAACGGTTCCAAATATTATCAGTATTGCACGGTGGATCTTCAAAACGAGGTAAATTTATTCAAAAATCCAAAATATATTTTGCCCCATGATGCTTTGTAGTTGATACTCCTTCAATTAGGAGGAGCAATCCTTTTAGAATTACAAGAATAAAGGAAGCGATACAACGTTCCAACGATAATATTAAATATGTTGTCCTAAAACATTTCTCAAACCTGCCAGACTATGGATGGCTATGATAATGCTATAGTGTCTTTTTGGTGTGATGATATCACTATAGTTTAATTAGCCTTGCAACTCTACGACCCAAAAAAAAAATCCCTAGACGCAAAAATCGCAACCAAACTCCCGTGGAACCAGATGGAAATCAAAGATGAACCCCTTTTGCGCTTCTGATGGTCGGTCGTTCAAATTTGTTCCAATACTCCAGAGATAAAACTAAAAATCAATTATTTAACTAAGAACAGTAGTCGACAATCTAAACTTTTTTACATCCCGTCACCAGTTGGGCATTCTCATCACCACCACCAATTTGGAAATTGAAGGACAATGCGTCAAAATTCTCATCAAATGCTACGGAAGTGAAATAAGGGACCATTCAGCATGCTAGCCGACAAACTCGACGTCCCACCACGACCAATTTGGAAATCGAAGGACAACTCGAAAGAGCGTCAAAATTCTCATCAAATGCTACGGAAGTGACATGGTTGCCCATCACGCTGTAAAAATACCTCGCACGGCGGTACGCAATCTCCGAAACGTAAAGCCCGCTACGGGCAACGCAGCACGTTGAAATGCAAAGCTGCCGGGTATCGCATTGCGCCAGCCACATGAAGCATAATGTTTAAATCAAGTCCCACCGAGCCCTCAACCTTTACCATCTCAGAAAAATGTTCTGAACTTTTGATTCAAAATGTAACCGTATATTAATCAGATCAGATGTCAAGAATTTGCTAGATTGGTGAAGGCTCTAATGCACAATGCTTTGGATTACAAGGTCGTGCACACCTAACCGATCACACTATTCTCCAAGACACGATCACCACATTGACATGCCCTGTGACCAGCATAAGTAATGCATCACCTTACATTACTTCGCTAAACGACCCTAATGTTTTATCCTGATTATAAACATGACAGGTACACCTTGCATCAGAGTTTTGAGTTATAACGTTTTGAAGGATGTCCAACCTAAGAACCGTGAACTAGAGCTGAAACTAGAGCCAGAACCTGGAAAATGCTCTTCAGGATCAAGAATTCCAAGAGTTCATTAAAAAAAAAAAAAAAACCATCAACCAAGTAATTTGTGAACAAAAATAGAACCTACCAGACTATTTTACAGAATAAAAATACTGAAACACTATAAAAATTATCAAAATATTCTACAAACAAATGGCCTCCATCAGAAATGCAACTTATCAACCTTGGCCCTCATGACTTGTCTATCCAAAAGTATAATCATATTTTCAATTAAAATCATCATAATATATAATTATTTAAGAAAAATATCATTATTTTTTAAAACAAATGTATAATGGTTAACTAGTATTCCAGTATCTCAATATATCCAAACTCATGGTTGTTCTTTTTAATTTGTTTGTTACGTAGAATCAATAACTCCTTTCATTTTAAGCGCTTTTTCAATCAAAACGGAAACAGTGCAAGTGTGCATGTATACAATATATATTACTCTAGGTTTTCAGAGGTATGTCATATCCAACACTCACAACACTCAGTACTCTTTGACGCCCATGCCAAGTTTCCTTGTGCCTAATTTTTTGGAGATTGCCGTATCCAACACTTAAAATACTCAACACTCTTGGCACTCATGCCAAGTGTCTTCATAACATGACCACATATCGAAATATTTAGATGAAAAGAAAGAAAACCATGAACGTTTTGGGAGAGAACCTGCCAACAATATAATTACTCACATCCTAACTTCAAGAGATGCACCATCCAAGAATGAAGCCAAAACCTCTAGTTGCTAGCAACTGGGTATGACTATTACAGCAAGCCCTATGTTATTCACGGGTTCGCTAGTTCAAATTCTAGTTTGAAAATTTGGCTATTTAGTAGTAAACCTGATGGTAGTAATGAACCCAATTTGCCAAGATTAGTATTAGAAAATACATTCTTAATTACTGTTAATGTTTTTAGTAAGCAAAAGTATTACAAGAATTGGTAGTAAGCACCTTAAAAGAACATTATTTACATGATAAAAGTTTATCCATCATTCAATTTTATCTAAAGATTTGCATAGATTTCAAATAGGCAGGATACCTTAGGATATCTTCCAAACCTTTGACACAATTCATCTGCCCATCCACACTAATAATTTTTTTGGATCCTTTTAAGGTTCCATTTTTTAAACTAAGACATCCTCTCAAAGCTTTGAAGTCCCTACAGTGGCGCATTAATGACTTGCAAAGATTAAAATTCTAGTAGGACCAAGCATCTAGCTCATCATAGGATTAGATTCCAACTCCATTTCAAATCTTATTCATTTAGAATCCTAGCAAAGTTGTGAAATACATAGCTCCATGGAAGGTCACACCTTTAAAATGATTTATAATGAATTGACTTGCAAATTGGCATAAAATGTAACAATCCGCCCCCCCCCCCCCCCCCCAAAAAAAAAAAAAGAAGACAGAGAAAGAAAGAAGATGAAGAAGAAGAAATTTAGATGACACTAATGTCATGGGCTTGGAATTTCTACAAGCACTTGTGAAACGCTTAGAAGTTTTGCTTGCCCACAACCTCCTCTAAGTTAGCCTATTACCCTAGCCTCTAAGCCTATTACCCGCAATCGCCTCTAAGTCAATCTCATACCCTAGCCTCTCAAGCTAAAACTCCATATATATATATATATATATATATATATATATAGAGAGAGAGAGAGAGAGAGAGAGAGAGATTAGAAGAATGGATTAGCAGTAGAAGATAACTCTTACAACTCTTTGGTTGGATGATTTGGCCAATGAGGCCTCCCCTCTTTTCATAGGCACTACCAACTACAACTAGTAGTTTGAATACATGCAAATGTCACAATTTCAACGATTAAAATCCCCCTAGCTCTTTCCATAAGAGCCTAGAAAAATATCATGCCATTCTACTAAATTTGTAGGTCTAGAGAATTCCGCAAGCTTAATCCCATCGAGCTCCTCTCAATAAAGAATCAGTGCACCCAATGTTGCATGGAAGGCTTGAGCTGTTACATTCTTCCCCACTTAAGTCCTTGATGCCCTCATCATGCCTTTATGAAATTCTTAGACTAGCTCCTAAAATTGCCACAACACTTCAATAGGTTCCCAACTTATTTCACTATCGAGCAGTCCTCTCCATTTCACCAAATATTCCCAACTAGGAGGTATACCGCTCCATCACACCACACAGTCCGCCAATATATATTCCACCTCCTTGTCATAGGATGTTAGGATGCCCGACGAAGCTCTCTTGGATTCACCTCGACCAAGGTCATCTAGCTCTCCATAGTAGGGTTTCAATGTACATGGAAGGAGTGAATCTTAATCTTGGAAGGTAACTCCACCTTATAGCCTTGTAGGCCACCTTGCCCACCTTCCTCGGAATGGGGAATGGCCATTCATTACAACAAATAAGGCCATTGTGTAACTTGCAAGTAGCCTTCTATTGTGAGGGCAATATTTTTACAATCACTTAGTCCTCCACTTTCATCTCTAGCAACCTCCTCTTCCTATCCGCCCACTTTTCATTCTCTTGAGAGCCTTGTCAAGACAACAACATGCTACATCTGCTTGCTCGTGCCAAGATTTTGCTACCTTAAGAGCTGCTAGACTTGATCTCATGTAGCTGGCAACTAAAGTATTGGGTGTCTATGTGTTTGTTGTCCGACAGCTAAATCCAATGGGCTCCAACTGGTCGCCTCGATCTTCTGTAGATTGTAGGAGAATTGAGGCAAGTAGCTTGGCCCAATCCTATTGATTAGCATTTAGAGGATGCTTGGTTCGCAACCGGAATCAAAATCGAAATCGGAATAGATATCAAAATGAATTGGAATCAGAATCGAAATCAGAATGGCCAAATCCCCCGAAGCGCTTGGTTCGTGATCAGAATCGAAATTGGAATAGAAATTTGAATCCATAAAGAAGAGTAGGGATTGAGTTCTACATAGATTGAGCCATTCCTATTCCACTCCGGAATTGGAATCGAAATGGGACTCCTCCCAGCCAAATAGTTGGAATGGGAGTCATCCATTCCGATTCCGATTCCAGACCTCCCACTCCCCCCAACCAAGCACCCCCTTAAAGTACATCAAGTATACCTTCAGTAGCTCGCTGACCCTTTTGGTTTGAATGATAATTTGGGGTGGAAACTTGTGGAGAAGTGCAGCACTAAGCCCGTCAATTTGAACTAGGTCCAAAAATACCAGTGAATCGTGAATCACAATCTCTGATGATCTATTGTGGCAATCCCTAAGACTTCGATGCATGCTTGAAGAACAATCAAGCCATCTCCTCTACTGTACAATCTTTAGGGGTAGGTATGAATAGTGTATTTGGAGGACCGATCAACCACCACAATAATCGATCCATACCCCTCGAATTTAGGTACGGTGATGATGAAGTCCATGCAAACATTTTCCAATGGTCACTCGAAAATGAATAGTGGTTCTAGCAACTCGATTAGAACTTGTGTCTCCACCTTTTGCTGGCAAACAAGACAAATCCTCACATAAGAGTTTCACCTACATTTGTGGCCAAAAGTATGTCGCCTCCACCGAGGCCCTATTATAGTGTTGTCTTGAGTCTCCGACCTGCTTTATAATCTTTAATTATGTTCCTCCGCAAGTTACCTCACCTTAGAATGAAAATGCAGCACCCTTTTGTAAGTAGCAGGCCGTCCTCCACCCAAAATTGCTTGGTTCTCTCATCATCAAGTAAGTCCACCAATCCATTGGCCGATGTATCATGTGCTCTATGCCCTCCTTTATTAGGTTGAGCAAATCTCCTTTAAGCTGGCTGATCGTAGCAAGTTTAGCCTTGTAGCTCAAGGCATTGACAATTTGGTTCATATGCCCCGGCTAGTACTCCAAAGCCATGTCAAATTCTGCCAAGAAGTCCCACCAATGAGCTTGTTTTGAAGAGTCTTTTTTTGTGTCTCGAGGTAGCTGAGAGCAACGTTGTCAATCCTAATTGAAAAGGTAGTGTCTCCACACCCTCAAGCAGTGAACTACCACTACATTCTCCTTATCATGAATGGAGTACCGCCTCTCCATGTCATTTAGCTTCCAGCACTCAAAAAGCCACCACATGGCCTTCTTGCACAAGAACTCCCCCAATAACAAAATCTGAGGCATCTGTATAGACTTCAAATGGTAAATTATGATCAGATAGCCATAGCACTGGTTCCTACATCACTATCGCCTTCAAATCCTTGGAAGCCTCCTGTCAATTAGGAAACCAATCCAACGATCAATCCCTCTTAAGCAACTCCATTAAGGGTCCAGCTCAACATGCATAACCCATAATGAACCTTCTATAATAGTTCACAAGCCTCAAGAATGACCACAACTCTATCCTTTTGGTAGGAGCCTGCTATTCCTAGATAGCATTGGCCTCCTTGTCCATGCAAATCATGCTGCTAGCAACACGATGACCCAAGAATTCAATCTCTTCCCAGGCAAAAAGGCATGTAGAAGGAAACTGCAAAATTGTGAAAATGGCCTGTAAGTGCTCCACATGCTCCTCCAACATCTAGTTGTATATGATGATGCCATCCAAATACACCACTACAAACTCGTCGAGGTAGTTGTGGAATAACTTCTTCATTAAGGTGCTAAATGTAGCTGGGGTGTTGGTCAACCTAAAAGGCATCACCATGAACTCAAATGCCCCATACCTCATCATGTAGGTAATTTTGCCTTCATCTCCTTCTGTAATTAGACTTGCCAATACACGAACTGAAGATACAATTTGGAGAAGTATCATGCTTTACCAAGCTGGTCAAAGAGTTTGCAATCAGAGGAATTGGGAACTTATTCTTCATAGCCACCTTGTTAAGAGCACAATAGCCGACACACAAACGAAAGCTTCCATCGTGCTTCTTCTGAAAGAGCACTAAGGCATCATGAGGGGCTTCAAAAGGCTGAATAAATCCTGCATCCAAAAGCTTCTTGAGCTGCCTTTTAAGCTCCTCTAACTCAGGCAGGGCCATTATATAAGGCACCTTTGCAGGTAGTGTAGCTCCCAATTCCAACTCAATCTTATGATTCACCTCTAGACATGGGCACCGGACAGGGCCGCCCATTACACGGCCCGACTCAGCATGAATTGGCACGGCCCACTTGCTACAGTAACGGATCGTGTTAGGCACAGCACATATAAGGGGGCTGAGCTGGACTGGGGGTTTTGCAGCTCAAGCCAGGCACAGCCCATAAGGGCTTGGGCTAGCACGACGTCGGGTCAAACACGACCCCGCCCACATGCTAGCCCGCCCCCTTAACATGCCCGTTTATATCCGTTATGGGCTCCTAATTATAGTCCTCGTGCAAAACAAGATTCTCATCATATTTCTAAATCATTTGATCCTTTTAATAATTCTAAAAAATAGAGTTCTCCTGCTTTTAATTTTTTTGAAGAAATTCATCATTCATTGATTTTTTTCAATTTTTTTCTTTTTTTAAATTTTTTTAATTTTAATATGCATTAATATTATGAATATTAATGGATTGAAGATGCAATTTTTTCATTTTATATCTTCTATCTCTCATATATTTTTATTACTTAATATTTTTTATTTTTATATTTTAAAAATTTTATTAAAAAAAGGCCCGCGGGCCTAATAGGCCAACGGGCCATGCCTGGCACGGCCTGCCACCCCTGGGCCTAAGGCCGTGCCAGGCCAAGGATTTTGTTTAAACAAGCCATGCCAGACACGACCCGTTAAACCTTCGGCCCGTGGGCCTGGACCGTGCCATACCAGGCACAGCCCATTGCCCATCTCTATTCACCTCCCTCCATGGTGGAAGCTCTTTGGCTACTTGAGCAACATGACATCTATGAACCCTTCAAGGACTCCTCGAATCTTCTTAGGAAATTCTCTAAAGTCCTTACCACCCACCATAGTCCTTCAAAATAGCCAAGTACATGACTTCTTCACATCCTTGCTTGCATCGTAAAAAGAAGCTTGGTACCTAAATTGGGTTTGGTCATTGTTGGCACTATGGTGGTACCTCCTTCAAGAATGAGTATAAAGTTGTATCAAGGCAAGAGCACCATATTGAACTACCTCAAGAACTCCATGCAAACCACCACATCGAAGTCAACAAAAACCACCACTATGAAGTCAGCTTTGCCACTCCAAGTACCAAGGTGCAACTCCACCCCCACAAATTACACCATCAAAAGGCTTGGCTTTAGAATTCACCATCTTCAAGCAGCCTTTCTCCTTGATCAGCTCAAGCCCAAGCTGCTTGGACTAATCTGGCTTGATAAAGTTGTGTCGCACCCATGTCTGCTATCACATGGGCGGGCATGCCATTGATGCCGATCTCGACATACATCAAGGTCCTACCTCCCATAGCTTTGGGCACTAGATTAGCCTTCAAGACATTGACGAGTCAAAGAAAACTCATCTGAGCACTTTCCTAGCTTTCATGCTCTTTGATCATGGCATTGAGTGCTACCCTCTCTAGACAAGCCCTAGCCCAATGCAGATCATCGCATAAGAAATAGTTGCTTCCGGGTCTCCTTCCCCTGTCCACCTTCTTGCCCTTTGGTGGCTTGCCTCCACCCTTTGGGAGTTTACTCTTCGAGCAATCCTCCTTGCTATAAGATGGTTCAAACCACTTTGCTCCCCCATATTTGGCATGGAATTGTTTCATCTGGAAACTCGACCTTACGAACTCCACTAAGGTTTTCACAACCATGAGAGGCAATTGAGATGTCCTTCACACCACACCTATAACTCAGTTGCAGCCCACATACTAAGAATTCAAAGCATGTTTTTTTTGGGGGGGGGTGGGGGGGGGATAGCACAGTCTCAAATCGACCCCTTCAACTTCAGCTCCTTCATTTTCTTCCATGCTTCATCAATGACATTCTCAATGTAGAATTGTTTCTTAGTTCTCATTGTAGATCATCCCCGGTGTCAATGAAGCTGGCACCTCTCTCCATCTCAAATGTTTCCTATGCCACCACACAGCATCAAGAACAATAGAAAAGCGAGTGGCCATTCCCACCTTGAACTTTTCATCCTCCATGTAGAGTGCCTCAAAGTGTCTCTCCATGTGCCATGCGAAGTTGTCAATTTTCTTGGCATCCCTTTTGCCATCATACTCCTTGGCTTTGTGAGCTTCAACCTTTTGAGTGAAACTTGCAATAGGAGCAGCAACAACCCCATTAGCCATGACCTTTTTGCATATGGCCTAATCAGCCTTGGTCTCCTTCATGCTCTTCATCTCCTCAAACAAAGCTTAAAGGTTTGTCAAGGCCTCTAGAACTTGGGATTGGAATGTGAGATTCTCTTGACATTGAGCTTTCCCAACAGAGTTCACGATGCTTAGCATGTCCTTATAGAGTTCCTTAACCTGCCTCTCAAAGTCATCATGAAGCACCTTCAAGCCTTGCTCCAACTCGTCAAACCAATCTCTTGTATCAATCACAACCATCTCGACTTGGCAACCTTTACCTTCATGCAGCTCCCCTGATCACGAAACTTGTCTCGGCCTCCTTTGCCCTTCTTCCCCACAGCCTCCTTTGCTCAGCCACCTTATGCATAGTGGTAGCTTCAGAAGCCATGATGCTCCTTCCCACAAGTTGGCTATAATATCAACTATCACATGCTTGAAATCTCATCAAGCATCCATGCAGCACTTGATTTGCCTACCCGCAACAACCTCTAAGTCAATCTATTACCCCAGCCTCTCAAGCTAAAAGTCTCGAAGAGAGAGGAGAGAAGCCCACAAGAGAAAGAGAGAGCATGGAAGAATGGAGAGTAGTATTCCACTAGAGAACTCCTACAACTCTTTGCTTGGGTGATTTAGCCAACAAGACCTCCCTTCTTTTCATAGGCACCACCGGCTACAATGAATCGTTAGGATATGGACGAGTGTCACAACTTCCATCCTAATATCCTAATCCTTTGAAGTGACAAGAATGCCAAAAAGCACGGATAGTCAGTAAATATTGCTTATTGGAAGTAGCACCAGTCTTCATATATCGAATCTCCTTAAAGGCTCAAATAATGGATAGCAATACTATCTTATAGTTCATCAATTCCAAAAGCAAAGCTAGATACAAGTAACCATGCGAGTACTTTCTTACTATCTAAACGGAAGGTAACATGAAAGTCAACATAAAACAAATATCTTGTCAAACACACTATGAGATAAAAGGCATTGGCGCTTCCCTACTTTCCTCATGTTCCTGAAATAGGATGTCGGGCAATACAAAAAAAAGAATAAAAAGAATACCTGCAAATATAATTGTTTCTATAATTTGATGCTACAATGTTAACACTTTCCTTCAAATGTTCTTGTACTTATAATATAAATATGAACACACCGAACTTGATATCTAATTGTCTATCAAAATCCATACATATCATTGCAAAATTCAAGCTGGTAAGGTTTTGCCCATTACCATAATTCTTTTATTCACATAACTATTAATTCAATTCAAAATCCATCCCAACTCCTTTGAACTTTACCTCTTTCGACTAGTCAATAAGTCCTGTACTCCTAAAACCTCCCCTCGAGGTCTCAAGTATCTCTTGCCATGCAATCCCATAGTGATGATAATCAAAATTCATTAAGTTCATCTTTTGTGAGTATCTCTCCTTGCCTTTCAAGACTACATTCCTGTCCTATTTCACAACTGATTATAGCTTTCCTCCTCTTGCCTGCCTCTCCTAACTCAAGTTCAAACAACAATTTGAAGCCTCTTAAAGAAAATTTACCACTCTTCCGGCCTTACTGGTCAAGAACTTTTACTTAAGATACTAACCAGCTCTAGAATATGACGTTGGCCTTATACACAACAGACAAAGGTTGCCAATGACCTCATTTCCAACTGCCTAAACAGTGTGGACTAAATCAACCTTTTTTCCGTCTAACCAGTACAAACCAACTTTACCACTATTATTTAGTGTAATTCCAGCTTCACAATTACCCTACATAGGTCCATGTAGTACTATGCCCTCTTACCATCCCACTAGCACATAACCATTTTATGAGAACCACTTTTGCAATACAATCTTTTAAGGCACCATTGTTGTAGCACCAGGCAGAAAAAATTTAACAATCTAGAAATTTACCACTATATAGTACATATGAGTTTCTACAGAAAGTACATAATCATAAGTTAGAAAACTAAAAAAAAAGCATTTGTCTGGGAGGTCCCAGATGCACAAAGACGAGAGGACCATAGAATCCCCCAATAATTATGCCCTAGCAATCTTCCATATCACAGGCGTCTTTTAACTTTACATACCACAGACTTCTTTCCCCCAAAAAAAGAAACCTTCGGTACAAGCACATTGGGGTGCCTTGACTTAACTATTAGGCTGGATTTGGATCGAGAAAAAGATAAAAATAGCAAAACTTATGCCTACGATGGGAATAGTTACACTAGAAATTGTTCCAATTTTTGTTTGGCTACCATTTTTAGAATAACTTTTAAACTAGGGTTCTCTTTTAAACTAGGGATATTTATCTATAAAAAAGCAAAAAATAAGTATAAACTTTTATGACAAGGGCTAGTTTATCTCAGCTTCCCCAAGGATTAAATATGGCTATCATATCAACACAACCATTCCTAGGTTTTACTGGTTTCCATTGACCATTTGGCAAGCATAAGCTTGGAATCTTTATGCAAGCTTTATACCCAAACAAATTGCTGCATAAAGTGAATCTAACAAGATGGCATATCAAAATCCAACTCCAGATTCTAAAATTAATATCTGCAGTACTATTACATCCAGGCCTCAACAACGTTTCAACACCTTTTAGGGGAGCAGCTTTTTATACATTTTAAATATAATTCCCACTTTAAACAGGGAAACATGGATTTGCTAAATCTTAAATATTTGTTTGATCCTTCGAAAAGAGGGAATTCACCAGAAACATTATGATTAGCTTAAGGTCATGTGTTCCATGCGTTGCCCTAGCCAAATAAAGATATCTTAAATATTTTATGTTTCAAAATAATATTTTATAACTAAACTCATTATTCATGTCAAATATCGGAATCCTTTCTGAGCTGATATACCTTTTAGAGACCAACAAATCCATTATAGACTAAGATGCCTTTTGAAGAAATAATAACAAAATTTAAAGTGGTCCAACTGCTTATCTGTATGATCCAAAACAAATTTAGACAAAAAAACGGTCGGTTGACTCATAGGGCTCTCCTCATGACAAGCGCATAACTTTCGCAAACGTGTTTGTAAATAGCCTCTCTGATCAATAAAGCTTCGCCCAGAGAGATGTTACCCAAGCATGCGGACCTCCATGCTTCATGTTGATTCTACATTGCTCCTGTTAGCGTGGCAGAATATCCATACTATAAAAGTATCAGATAGAGGAAACGAGGATGACAGCAAGTTGAAAGGGTAGAGTTCCTAATCTAATTACCTCTGGTTTCCTCTATTTGATGGGATTCCTCGTATCCATCGGAGATTAGAGCGGGAACTAAAATCGCAAAAGCAAAGTCCCTAGTCCGATTGCCTCTAGTTTCCTTGGTTCCTCAAGTCCATCGGAGATAACAGCAGGGGGATAAAATCGCACGCCCCCAAAACACTCCTCCCTTTGAGTTAGGGTTCCAAAGGGAACCCAGCCTCTTGCTTCTAACACGTTCCTAATTCTTTGGACGGCAGGAGTTCCTCAAACCAGCCGCAAACTAACACTTCATTCCAATTTAAAAGCCTATGGTTCAAGATTGATTTCTGATTTGGTACGGTTCAACCAAAAAAAGAGGCATTCTGAACAGCCTTAACAACTTGAAGAAAAGGATATAAAAGTTATACGGGCGCACTCATTGACAAGGTTGATTTCTCTATTAAGATTTGACACTGAGGCGACCGGTTTAAGCACGTCAAGAAAAATAATGATAACGAAGCAAAAGGATCAGCATGAAAGACAGTTCTTCAAATTTTTTTTGCAGCAACACCTCCATTTTGAACTTCGTTGTCTTACATTTATACATATAAAAAAACAAAAATAGAACATTGCAACATTTCAAAATAGAGAGAAAAAATCTAAATCACTTAAGGAGACAAAGGAAAAACGAAGTTCTTACCTAGGTTTCTCACTTATCCAAGGACAAAGGCCAGTTTAAATATTTGACCGTGCTTTTTCATCTTTAATTCCTCTCTTGTAAAGATGACTCCAGATGTAATATGGCTGAGAAATTCACAATGAGGAATCTTGTGCGCCCCTCATTGTCGGGGATAAGAATATGAGGAAATTATCATGTAAATTATTTTTATTGAGTATTTAGTCAAAATTCTATCTCAATTGCCACAAATACATTTTAGTTAGTCCTGTGAAGTAAGCATGCTTTATAGGACTCAGCATTTCAACAATGATTGATTCGCACCTACAAATGTCTTTATTTCTTAACGTAAAAAGACTCAATATCCACCAATTTCACCGTGTACTGGGTTCAGGTTATATATTCCACACGAAAGAATGATTGATCTTCTTTCATGACATCGACCATTGGATCGCAGTCATGCACAGATATCCTGCACAGATCAGGAAGCTACCATCTTGGGATCCAATGGTGGATTCATGCGAAGGAAGGTAAATCCCTCCTTTCGCTCGAAAGATACAACCTGTCCCGAGTGCACTAAGCACTTCAATAATCATCATCACCATAACTCGAAAGAAACAATATCCAAAGACCAAACTTCGGAAGGCAGATATAACTAATCCAAGATAAAATCAAGTTGCATATTGTAATTAATTACGCCAGAAACCAACATCCCAAATTTTACATTGCTAATCAATTTAGAAGTTTTATGATATAGCTTTCAAGAGTTTGACAGTGTCATTTCACCTCACAGATATTTGTCAGCTCATTAATTCTTGGACAAATTCTAGAGCACTAAAAAACTAACTCAAGTGTTACAATCTTATTTTTTCCTATGAACTTTTTGTTTTGTACAACAATGTTTTTCTTCTCAAATCCTATAATGATGAATGATAATGATGATGATGATGATGATGATGATGTAATGAAACATTTAATGACTACAAACATTTTATGCTTTTGTAAACTTTATGGTTTCATAAATTCCAGCATCATATCAAATTATCATCAACTTTATGCCCGCTTTACCCACAAACCATCTGATGGAACTTCTAGCTTCCCACTATAAAGATGATAGCTATTCCTTTTTCCCCAAACTTAATACCATAAAATGCAACAGAAAAATGTTATATAACCTACTATTGCAAAAACAACCAAAAGGCATTACATAATCTACTATTAGGTTGGTTTTATTACAGGTGGCATGTGACTCATTCTCCAACAGAATGCTGATAACAGTGCAATCGGATACATCCAGACCATAATTTCCTCTAATCTCCAAAATCAACCAAATGAAATGAATCAAGAATAGAAATTTGCTCCAAATACTGAATAATCACAAAGTTATAATTTAAAAACAATTGAAGATGACAGTGAAATAATCATAGATCTCATAAATCTGACAAACGCTTAGATTGACCTACTTTGCTTCATTATGAATCATAATATTTCTACTGCTTTTCAGCATTAGACAAGAAAAAGGGGGGAAGAAGAAACATGCTCATAGAAAACCAACAATAGCCTGTACTTCAAGACTATGAAAGTTATTATAAATACTCAATAAAAGACAGAAGAGCTTTAAGATTTCTATCATCAATATAATATGTCAATCATCAGAAGTATTTAGGATTTATCAGTGAAACTTGTTAAAAAAACATGTTCCTGTTATATTAATGTCATAATAGTATTTCTGCAAGCACAATTAAAAGGAAGAACAAATAATTAACTACATGCATCTAACAGATACTCATGTAATCGCATTTAGGAATACCACTAAACTAAGAAAGAAAGTTCAACATATTATTAAATCAATGAAATCGAGGTGAAAAGAATACCTGTCACATAAGAACATTTTTCAATGTTGATTTCCAGGTCCTTGCACAGCTTGAGCGCTCGCTTGCTGCTGTTGTTGAAGTTGCAGGAGTAAGCTGGCAGCAAACTGAAGGGTTGACTGGTACCTTTGGTTCTTATCAGCATCACCATCTGATGTACCCTGACCTGAACCAGACAGAACAGGTTGTGGGTGTTGCCCTTGAGTAGGCGGAATGGCACTTTGGGGCTGGGGCAGATTTCCAGTGTGATCATGAGCAGATGAAGTGGGTCTTAACTGCTGCTGAACTGGTTGGTTGAACACACCAGCCGCATTTGTTGTCTGTAACATGCCATAGTTGCTGTGAGAAGTCAAAGAAGAATCGAACTGATACTGTTGATTGCTCTGGGTGCCAGCAAATTGGCCACCTTGTGGTGGCATTGTATAATTATTTGAAGGTCTAGTCGGAATAAATGGAGCCTCTGGCATGTTTAGAGCAGGGTTCTGAATTTGTGTACTACCAACAATAGGTTGTGTAGAAGGATCTTGTCCACTTGGAATGTTAGGATACGCCGGAAAATGAGAGTTGAGTGGTGCCTGACTACTAAATTGTTGACCTAAATGCTGTGGAAGATGGCTTGGTTGCTCTAAGGAAGCACTAGAAGCTGCCGCTTGTTCCTGTCTCCACCCTTGAGAAGGCGTTGAAGCATCATGTATCACAGAAGCAGAAGACAAAGCTGCCCTGCCCGTGGAGACTGGCATTTGCGCAGTCGCAGCAGCTGATGATGGATTGTTGCTGGGAATCAAAGAAGCTAAAGTAGCTATTAGTTCAGGAGTCAAGGAAACCTCCACCTGGGAAGCAGCAGCAGAATTACCAGCATAATCCAGGGAAGCTGGTTGCAGGGCACGTGGTTCATCAGCATGGGTCAGAAGTGATTTCCCAACACCTGCACGATGCATTGACTCCTCATACAATGACCGATTATAATCCATTTTTGAAGCTTGCTCTTCATTTTGTGGAACAAACTGATAACCCTTCAGTGAACTAGATGCCTCTTGCTGATCAATGTAATGGGATGGCGGAGGAATTGCCAGTTGTGGTACCACAGCATTAGTTGATTGCTGTGGCAATTTCAGAACAACACCATATAGACGCTCAGGACCAGAAATATTCAATACCTTGGTCAAAAAATCTGACGGAGGCACCAAAAATAGAGTAGTCCCATCATCAAGCTTTGCAACCCCAGCACGACTTTTTAAGCCCAGGTAACGGAGAAATTCAGTGTAAGAAGCAAAATCCTCTTCACTGTCAGGCAAAAAGAAGACAATGTCAAAGCCAATAGCATCAGCATAGTGCTTTGTAAGCATATCCAATCCCGTTCTGGCTGAGCAGTTAACAACTTCAGGCCTGCCAAAGAAGTTCATATGACAATCATCATAATAGATAATCGATTACTTTTATAACAATTATCATAATGTATAACCAATTATGTTTATAAAGTTAATCATGCATGGGTTGGGGAGAGTCAAAACTTACAAAGGAGAGTCAACGCCCTTTCCTACTGCCACGCACCGAGCATGGCAAACGGGAGTTCCACCTTTGGCAATAATACCACGCCAACAATGGTCACTATCAGGAGAAGGATGAAGTTCACCATGGCCATGAAGAACTGGACTGAGACGACTTTGACTGAATGCACCTCTGTCGGGATGAGAAAACCCAAAGGGATCTCCAATACCCTCGCCATCCACCCTCCTTGCATGCAAGAAAGCACTATCAGTCGAAGAACCGTCCGTCCTGGACCTCTTCACATCTCTAATGTCGAATTCATCCCGTAAACCAGGCATGGGTCGGAAAGGAGGGCGCAAGGCTGGTGGCGAAGGAAGAATACCCGGTGCAGACGGAGATCGTCGTCCCCAAGTAGGAGGCATAGCAGTGCCACCAAAATCATGGAACTCTGGACCTCCATGATGAGGATCAAATCCTTGTGGTCCAAATGGCCTCATTAAAATACTGGATCCAGGCATGTTGTTATGAAGCAAGGATCCCGAAAAACTATTTGGGGCCATTGGACGACTAGGACCATACAATTCCAAAGGTCCAATAGGTCCTTCATTAAAGAACATCTCTGGTCTAGGCCCTCTAAACCCTGGAAATGGTGGTGGATTATCCTTACCAGGCGCAAGCTCACTGTTTGAAAACAGTATCTGTATTCGTGGGTCATTAAAAAGGCGCCCTTGGAGACCTTCCTTGGCACGCCTAGCTTCATCAATGCTTCTGAATTCAACAAAAGAGTAGTTCCTTGAGGGAAAGCACTTGATTCTTTCAATCTCACCAAACAGAATCATGGCATTATGAAGCTTCTGCTCATCCATCTGTACTGAAGGTGGATAGCCAATCCAGAGAACATTACTAGGATGGTTATCTCTTCGTCCTCCATGAGGCTGAGAAATTTTCAACAAATACAAAACACGAAACAGTCCATAAATTAGTAAACTTCTAATCCGATGTTCAATTGACAATAACAGGGTAAAACATGCAGATCAAAACATGTCATGAAATATCCTGCAGGAGTTTAACTTTCTAGTTCAAGATATATACCATATGCCTCTTAAGCCCATGATAGGAAGAATCATGGAAACTTCTTGCATCAGGTGGCAGCGATCGTTCCTGCAGCCCCAAACTCCGATTGCCTAAGTGTCCATTCCTTGAGTCTCGATAGTCAGGCCAATCCTATAGTCATGATGATAATGGTATCAGGGCAACAATAGAATGCACACAAAAAAAAGTCACTAAAACTTTAATTTATATATATATATCGGATAACAGGCATGCCAGCAATATTAAACATGGAAAAACCAGTGTGATGACTAACCACACACCTTTCTAGGAGGCTGGGATCTCTGAAAATCTACACATAATTGTTCACCACCTAAACGCTTTCCATTCATATTTTTCTGAGCAGCAATGGCATCTTCTGTCTTGTAATAGTCAATAAGTGCCGCATTTCGATCCCTGAGGAATTTGTACTCTTCAATCTTCCCAAACTTCAAAAGTTCGTCCTCAAGTTGTTCCTTTGTGACAGATGAACTGATTCCTCCAATCCATAAATGCTTAACCGCCTTTGCCTGAAACCAAAAATTAAAAGAAAATTTTCAGCACCCTTCTGTATGTCATTTTTCACTGCAAATGACTGTGAGACCTAGAAGAAAATATTCAACCATGACCCTTTTGTTCTTTAACATATCATTATATCATTATATACACATTAACTTGATCTTAAGAGGAAAACAAGATGCCATAATCAATGGGTCCGGTCTCATCTATATGGGGTCAGGTACGTATTTCTAGTGTAAAAAGATTAATTAGGAAAGGCATGAAAAGGATGAAAGCATCGAAGAATGCATGAAATCCCAAACTTAATCTGCCTGTAATTATTTCTATGTTCAAATTTGATTTACTAAAGCATATAAATCAGACTGCCTGTAATTAGAAATCAGACTTGAAGTTTTAACTTGTAGCAGATTATAACAAAGAAAGGATGGAAAAATTGATTACCAGCAATCAAATATAATTAAACATAACACCAAAAATGAAGATCTTTCTTTTGCAACAATTCATATTTAGTTGATTCGTGACCTTTTAAAAGCACAATTACAAGTGAAGGTCAATAAGCTTAGGCTGCACATGACTACTCTCACTTTTTCTTTTCTATGTACTTAGTACTTTAGGCTTATGAACATGCAGCAGGTATAGTATTTACAAAACTCAACAGAACTAAATGCATAATGTAACTGAATTGCATTGACCTCATCAAACACAAAAAGTTGCAACACTCTTGATTCTTTCAAGCTACCATACCCAAACATCAATATAGACAAGGATGTTAAGTGTGTCCACATATATAAATGTATACATAAATATGTAGACATGCATACATGTTAAGGTAGCAGAACAGCATTCCAAATACTAACATAAATAAGGATAAAGTGATTAGTGACTCAGCATTGAAACTAATATTCTCCAGAATTAATGATAAACCAAGAACATGATATCTAATGCAGCACTCTGATGTCCAAAACAATTATGCGAAAAACTAAACAGGGTTTTTGCCACATTTTCAACAGTAAACATGGCCTTATTAAAACTCATATGCATTTTGGCTTTACATATCATATCTTGTGCAAATCGTGAACCAAGTAGCATGTGATGTCTCAGTATGATCCAAAATATGCCAACGATCATCCAAATATAATGTCAGCGAGTTGGCAAAGAAACATATCAGGCCTATAACAATGTGATGTCAATATAATATGCAATTTGACTCAATATGCTACCTTTTTTTAGTTTCACAAATGATTGGTTTTTAAACAATAATATACAGGTTTATATTCATATTGTTCTGAACAGCACTTTTACCATGCAGGATGGAGTGGTAAAGATTATATAGTTTAACTGAATACCATTACACCAGGTGTAAAAGGTAACTGGTGATAAGCAGGCAAACAAAGTATTTAATCTGCTCAGAATTGGGTATATTGCTACTGAGATCGATAAATCTCATACACATCCCACAAAATCAGCAATCATCCACTCCCACAGGATGTGAAATCCCTGTGACTTGTTGCTGACAGCAAAATGGTTTCCAAAATTATGATCGAAATAGAAAAACTCACATAATGTATGTAAAAGGATCAAACAGCAAATTGTGACAATAGATAGATACTGTAAAGTGGATTTAAAACCAGGGATTTTACATCTCTTACGCTACGTATACTGGCACAAGTTGAGCAAGCCACATGGCCATTCAGTGCCATGTTGTGCACACATTGAGTGGCATGCACAAGGAAAAATACCCAACCTCCGCAACGCAACCTTTAATAATACATGAGGATTTTTTACGATTTTCAAATTTAAACTATATCACGCAGCTTCATTTTTTTCCTTTTTTGAATGGAGAAAAATGCAGGCTTGTTATTTACAGAAACATCAAAAACTTTTATTCCTTTGAGATATGATTTGTTATTTTTTATGAACATCACGAGAAAAAAGGCATGACACTAAACACTAGCTGCAGCATCATGCTCTGATAGGATCACCAAAACACAGCACGTAGTTGAAGTTGTCAAATGAAACCATAAAATGAATTATACATGTTATGTCACTATTCTCATTATTCTGATTAGGAGATGCCTCCTTGGGGCTTGGACAACTGCCTACCCTACAGAAGGGCCATAGATTGCCTAGGCAATTACAATTTAACCCATCAGGTGCAGGTGCTAAGAAAGTTCTAGCCTTCTAGGCACATACCTAGGCAAGCTGGCAACATTAAAAAAATAATTTCATTAGCCACCCGCTATTATATGTGTTTATCTATGTACAACTTTATGTTAGTGAGCGTAATATATCCCATTTCAGGTTCATACATAACCTATATGTTATTGTGTGTTTGTAGCATAATTTATATTTTTTAGAGTCAGCTATAAACGTTTCTCACTTCACATAAAAACATTAGACCCAAGAACCA
The DNA here is from genome assembly GCF_000442705.2 of Elaeis guineensis. Taxonomy (NCBI): domain Eukaryota; kingdom Viridiplantae; phylum Streptophyta; class Magnoliopsida; order Arecales; family Arecaceae; genus Elaeis; species Elaeis guineensis. The sequence goes on from NC_025993.2 coordinate 1,909,074, forward strand.
ACTGCTGGTAAGTTGGATGACCAAAAAAGATATAGAATCATTAACGTTTAAGTTGGAACAACAATCATATATGTCACCGATTATATGTGTGTGTTAAAGTGCAGTGTCTGGGAAGCCATCTATGCACCTGCAGCTTGGTGACCACATCACACTTGGGTAGGCCTACAATGAACTAACAAGCAACTAAACAGCCCATGGCTCACATATGTGGCTATGGTGCATATAAGCTGTGATAAAAATGGCTTTTTGATAAGTTGCTCCCTCAAGAACAAGTTTGTGTTTCTTTTTGAACATTAATAGATTAAATATTATACATCTTGTTTGCTGAACAGAAAGTGTAAACCTAGTTATGGCATATCTGAAGTTTAAGCATTATTTGGGAAAATATCAGCATTTCCAGTTTAACATCCTAGAATATCAAAGTAGGCTCATATAAGTGTAAAATTATAATACAGTTTTCTATTTTTCCTGAATTTTTATCTATTAGTTATTGATTTTCACTTGTCATTATCTATTTGTATGAATTTTATTAATTCTTATATATTCTTAAAATGCCGAACACATACATATCTTCCTTCCCACACACACACACACACACATATTCTTAAAATGCCGAACACATACATATCTTCCTCCCCCCCCCCCCCCCCCCAACACACACACACACATATACATATATACATATGTATGTATACATACATGTGTGTGTGTGTGTGCATGTGTGGATGTATGTATACACATATATGTATATATATGCACGCGCGTATGACATATATATTTATGTATGGGGTTTGACTTCAAGGATGTATATCATTGCATCATCAAATATAAGGCAAAATTTAATAATAATTAAATGAAGCTCAAGCAGCGAAATTAGTTGCCTAAGAAATTCAACAGGTACTTGCAAAGCTACCTATGCTACAGGTTAGGCATTTGTCACTCCAGGACATCTGGCCACTTAGGTGCTGTAGCACACAAATAGGAATTAGCCAACAGGTTACTTGCACATTTGAACATCTTATTGATGATTAACAATTTTGCTTTTGCTACATACAATTAACCATCCAACTAAATGAACAATTTTGCTTTTGCTACATGCAATTAAACACCCAACTAAATGAACAAACAATCTTTCTTGCTCAATCTGTCGAATCTCAACAACATTGTAATAGTATATTGCTTGCCACCGCCAATCACGATGCTCACAATATCTTGCACGTTCTTAGCATACCATAACTCAGCAATTACAACCTTATCCTTTTTGGCTTCGCAGGATAACTACTTTCAATCACCTTGAACTATTGTCATCAAGCGAATCCGAGTTTGCCCCCCCCCCTCCCCCAGATTGCTTAGCAGCAATTATTCCTTTGAATTAATTCCTCTCAAGCTCTCTATTCTTGCTGGTATGTCCAAGAGCAGCCTGTGATGCTTGAAATGTGGTTCCATTTGCAAGATAAGGTTTGAAATGAAAAATAAAAAAATATTCATCTTATAGCAACTTAGCTAAGAAAGATAAATAGAATGGTAAACAACAAACAACTTAGAACCATTTGATCCTCTCAACCTTTATGGGTATGCCTGAGCCTTACAACCAAGTTTCTTTCAAATTAGAAACCATAATTAAAATCTGAAGGCACAGCAAACACTAAGATGAAACATATGCTACTTTATTGTCCACTACCATCCAATAAGACAGTGAACCTTGGCACAATGGTAAAGTTACTCTATTGTGACTCGGACGTCACAACTCACAAGTTCAAAATACGTAAACAGCCTCTCCGCATGCGGGGATAAGGTTGTGCACATCCAGACCCCACAATGGCGAAAGCCTCATGCACTGGCCTACCCTTACCATCCAAGAAGAAAACAATTACCTCAAAATAAGATGTTCTCGATGACTACATTAGGCATGAGAATAACATTGCTAACTATATGGTAAATAAAACAGTTCCACATTGTAGAAGTTATCCGTGCATAAAGGTGAAGGGGATTCAAATTGCTAACAGCAGTTTGAGTTGTCAATAAAAGAGCTTCATTCCGCAAGCATGAATTACTCTAGAAAGGTCAAGTTGAGAGAGGAATTTGTTTTTTAACAACTTAAAGAGAGTTAACCACCTTAACCCTAGTCCAAATAGTTAACAATGATTTCATTCACTTAAAACAATTTGACTAATTCAGAGGCATCTCAATTGTGACTCATAACAAACCATCAGTCTATCATAGGTCATTTGGCCAACATATGGTCAATTTAGGGGAAAACTAAAACAATAATAAAACTACATGTGTTTCAAATGATGTGGTGCTCAGCATTAGGAACTAAATAGAACTAACTAGAAATCCAAAACAATACCATTACCTTACAAGTAATGGATCAGAATTCAACAGTTAAAAGAATTTACATAGGACTCAGAGAGTGGTCAAACCCCACATTTATTGAACATGCACGAGATACAAAACATCCTATATTCCCTCTATCTCAATTGGTGTTATTGATGGAAGCAATTTAGCTTACTACCAATGGCCAACTGCCCCATGTATTGGTCAAGCTGATGCTCACCTAGGTGGACATATTCATGGGACATTGGCTGGTGCACACCTAGCCCATCGCCCCATCTGTTTCTTTGCAAGCACAACTGCTCTCAACCCCCTACATCTATCATCCATGTACAAATTGACTAGACTTTACTCTTTGAAGTAAATAGGCTATCTTCAATTTGCCTTGTAAGAATGTAAATTTTTTGCAATCATTTTGAAAGTACAAAGCAAAAACATTTATCCTGAATGATTTCTCCCTCCTTTACATCAATCTACAAAATATGATGAATTTGAAATCTTAATTGGCACGAAAAACTTGCACCACCTCATCCACCTTTAGTAATGTAAACTATACAACCTGATAGAAGTCTGCACACAAACAAAATTGTCGATGTTTGTAGAGTTAGCCACATTTCAATTAGCAACTTTCCAAGTTCTTTACTAGCCTACTATAAGGAATATATTTTTGGAGAATTCACAAAAGCAAAACCAAATTCTTATGGTTCCTGCATTCAAATATTCCATAAAAACTGTCCAGCAATGTTAAGAGGTATTTAAATTCCACGTCATCTGTTAAAACTGAAATAACTAGACAGTGAGCAAACAAAATGAACCAAAAAAAAGGTGAATCAAAAACACCAGCTCCTAAACTTGCTTGCTTCGGTGCGATGATTTTATCTTTTGCAAATGCAAAAGGCACCTCTGTTCATGATTGAAACATTTGTTAATTGCCATGTAATATCCTTTATCACAGGGATCCGCATCATGTACGAGGGTATAATCCATGAAAACATGAATATGCTTTACAAGACACTATCATTTTAATGTCATCCACCTTTGCATGTGTATATGTGTGTGTCTGTTCCTAGTGGTCCAAACCTAACAAGACTGCATAATTCCTACGTGACGAGGACTGCAAATATCATGCACTTGACAGAATCAAAGTGCCAATTCTAACTACTCCCAGTGTTTGATGCATCCCCTTTACAAATTTGGCTCAAATGACTACATCAGTCAATGTCTAACTAGCCACAAAGATCATTTAACTGACCAAAAAAAAAACACAGTGATGGCATTTTATTAAAGAAACTGTTTGATAAGATAGTACAGAAGTTGCTATACTGTATCAACCTTCCTTGTTAATAACCAAATACTAATCAGAAGAGTTAAAAAAAAATCAGGCCCAGAACAACCTAATCAAAAGGAAAAAAAAAATCCAATCCAAAAAAAAAAAGGAATCATCCACAAAAATTTTAATTTAATAAGATTCTTTCAGATGAGATATATGGTTCCTAAAATTCTGTCTCGGTACTTAGAAAAGATCACCACATTGTCTCGTTTATCAAATCTTCTATCCGTTTTTCTTTTTCCTTTTTTTGCCACGCTAATAACCAGATACAAAACCAAGAAAGACAAACAATGAAGAAACGTGTCCTAATCGGAAACAAGTAAAACCTAACCCAGAATGCATTTTTGGAATCCATCCCCACAATCTGCCCACAGAAATTAACACATAAGCAACACAGCAGAGGAGAAGAAAGAGGAGAAGAAAGATGCATTCTTCCATCAATCTAAGCAAAATGCATATCAGATTACACGAAGGGGAGGGACAAACCGGTCGGGCAAACTCAATCCTGACGGTATTCCCGTGAAGCGTGGAACCCTGGAGGGCATCCTTCGCAGCCTTGGCATCCTCAATGCTCCGGAAGAACACGAACGAGTAGCTCCTGGCCCCATGCATCGTGTTGCAGTCCAATGCGCCGAACTTGGAAAAGGCCGTCATGACATCGAGATCGATGGTGTCCGGCGAGAGGTTCCCCACCCAGAGAACGCTCGACGGGGGGTCATCGTCGTTCCCTTCCTTGGAAAGCATCCGCCGGTGGTGGTCCGACGACCCTCCAACCGATTTATTTGAAGGCATCGGCGGTGCAAAAGCCCTATAACAGATCTGGCCAAGAAATCCGCAAGAAACGGCGTTGGAGGGATGCAATCGGGATTGGAGAACCCCGGAAAGGAGGAGATCTTCCAGAGATTTTGATGCGGGAGGCCGATTCGAGGATCCAAAGGGGGCAAGAGAGGGGGCGTAGGAACGGGTAAGAAACCCTAGGGCGGTGAGAAGAAGAACGGGGCGGAGGGGCAGCTGCCGAGAGGATAGTAGAAGAGAAAAAAGAGATGTCGCTGCCTAGGGCACGGGGTAGGAAGACGTGTCCTGTTTCTTATATACGCTGTTTCTGTGTGCGTCGACCATACCGTGAAACTGTTTGCTGCCTTCTATGGCGGGCTTTTGTCAAGGCACCGCCAGGCCTCATGTTGCATGCACCAGTTGCTATTGGACCGCGTCAAATCCCACGGTGGATAACACGCCACGCTACCCCTTGTATTTGCAGCAATTCCCGATTGCACGCCCTCCACCGTGCATTGCCCTGGTTCACTTGCGCCTGGTGCATCCAATAATTTCTCGCCAGGCCAGGGCCCCACCTGATTTATTTGGATAGAATTTGGCTGGGTTCGATGAACCCCCGGTCTAGTCCCGCAGAGTTCATGCGCTACACATATTTTGCAGGGTTATGGATTAGGTTATCTTAAGGTAGAGTTGGTTATCGTATAATCATTGCAGGTGATTGGATTTGATTTGCGAACTTGGGCTGTGTTGCTTATGATAAGGTGTAACTCCTACATTCCATCTGTGAAGAGGAAAGTGGAGATAATTTCTAACATGTAATATAGAAGGATTATTTTCCTTGTATGTTAGAGCATATACTTTCTACTATACAAAGTATATGTTATTGGTGCTTATTGTCGTATAAGAGGAGTTAGATTTTTTCCCCATGCTAGATATGCATTGCTTCGATTCATTGGATTCCATGCAAAGCTTTGCAAGATCATGAAGTGGGTTGTTTCATTTCTCATAAGGAAGCCAAAAGAAAGGAAAATCTATTCAAATACGACGTTGCTCCATTTGGAGGACCTAATAAAATCTCACAAGCAACTCCTTTCTCTCAAATCAATTTTTCTAACTTCTCTTCTAAATACAATTTGACCATGCCTAGCAATTCAAAAGGTTTATTATCTCCACATGATTATTTGAAAGATTCAAGTCTTTACCTTGTCACCTTGTCAAGGATTTGAATGGCATAAACTTGAGAAAATGCCCCCATCCACTTGAAACAATTTTTGAGTGTAATCATCATCTCGTCTCTGCCGCATATTTAGTGCCTTTTTGAATAGAATGGAGAGAGACATTCTAAAAAACAAAGAAGGATTAGCATTGTGGATGAATTACATTGACCTCTACTGTTTGTTGGTCCATTGGACTGGAGAAAAATAGAAAAATCTTCAGGAGTTCCATAGATGATATTTTAGATTATAGAAATTTCCGATTTAAAAACTGGACTAGCCTGACCTCAAAATTTAAACAAAGAGAATCTTCCACCTTAATGATCAAGGGCAACCATCGGCTGGTTATTCTTCTCCTTCATCCAGTGTCCATGGCTTGGCCTTGTAACTCCTTTGGTTTGCTCTCACCACCCCTCCCCTCCTCTCATACAATCTTTGATTTCTGTTTTTGCTTTCGTCTCTTAATGAAATGCAATTGGAGAGAGAGAGAAAGAGAGGCAAGGACAAGCTTTGCCACAGGGATGCAATGGTCCATGGTAAACCATATCTTAAGCATGCATAATGTCACAATACTATATCCCGCAGCACGAGAGGTGTAGCCAACTAAAATAATGAATAATTATACCCAAAAAAAAAAATATATCATATCGATTATCAACAAGCAGCCATTTTTAACAGTGGTTATTATCCATCTACAGACATCCTTAAAGTTTGTGTAAATTTAAGATACAAGCCAGACTCGAGAATGTCTTGCACTCAGTAATATGCAAATTCAAGTAATCCGAGAAGACAAAAGGGGAAAAAATCCCAATCAAAATGTCATCAAAACGTTTGATTTACAATTAGCAATATGAAGACAGAACAGCGAGAACTATATGGATCAACATTTGAAAGTATCCCTGCATGGCGAATCAGAATTCTTCTGTCAAACTTTCTAGTTTGAGACCTGAAAGAGGTGCACCAGAATTCTTTTCAGTCACAGAAAGCTTCAATTATAGCAGAATAGTGCTGACTAAATATCACATGGGCCTTATGGCTTGTACATATGACTAGAATAACAAAGTAACAGGCTTAGGTTCTCCCGAGGTTCCAAATAAAACAAGCAAGCTTCTACAAGCTAAAAGCATTTCCACATTCTCCTACAGTATAGACGTTATTCTTTCTGCCATCAATAACAGGCACTAAGGTGACATAAACTAGGTAAAAAAAAATAAAAAGTAAGATATTTTTCTGCTTTTCCTTCCAATCTGAATCTAGATAACAATAAAACAATTAATATGGCATCATTAGACTAGTCCCAAAAAATAATTTATATAAGTGAAAAAGCAAATGCACATATATTGCATAGGCAGTCACCTTTTCTGGTAGGATAGAAAGGCCATGAGTTAATTCCTCAAATAGGACACGCTACAGGCATCAGCCTGAACAGTTAGTCAATTTCATTTTCTAAGGTTGCCACATGTTTCCATATTACTATTCTTCCAGCTCCTGCAGAGCATGGTCAAGCCCTGTTACCTTTATAGATGCTCTCCCCTTAAATCTACTGTAACAAATATTCACCTTTTTTTTATTTACCATTATCACTAGATAAGCATGCTAGAAAAACAAACAAAAATGCAAGCCATCTGTACAATTAAGAACACTGACCTATGAAGCTTGCGACTAGCATAGGGATATAGACAACATTGACACTTAAAATAACTATAATCTGAACAATGACGACACTGACAGGCTGAGCTGGTAAAGTCACTAGTTGTTGATAGTAGCAAACTGGGTTAAAGTCCCATCACCGGATTTCAACCCCACTTTTTCTTATCCTAGTTCTCAAAAAAAGTTATACTCTCAAGGACATGAGCCCAGCAACCCTAAGCTTGACGAAGAATGTATAAAAGCTGGTAATGTTGAAATTCATTGGTATTGTGAATCAAGTGTACAATGACAAATAACTCATGCATGATGAACTAATAGCTGATTATCAGGTACCTCCTGTAATATGCTTAGATTAATATGCTCAAATAAATATGCTTAAATTAACATGCTTAAATTAATAACTCTACGAGTACCCTCTTCCCATGAAGAACACTTACCAGAGCTGATCAATTGATATCCAACAGCAAGTGAATGACTTTCGTGGTGCTATATTGAGGCCCTAAGCAGTCGTCCTCAATTTTTTAACTCTTGCAAATACGTCATCAAGAAACTAGGTAGATTAGCAACCATCGTTACCTTCAACTTCCTCATTCCAGCAGATACAGTTGATACTAGTTTGTCAACCTCCTCTTCGCATTGTTCATATATTATGAAGAGGCTAAACAAGCATGTCAAACCTGTGTTGATGGTAAAAGGGGTGAAAAAACTGACCATGTTGAAATAGTAATTGCATATGGAAATTAGTGGTAGCTTCAATTTGAATCCTTACCAACACCAATCAATGCGATAGTGAAAAAGGCAAAAGCAACTTGATCACACATAAAAAACCAGCCGCCTGCAACAATTTAGTTATGAATTAACAAATGATAACATCAATGCTAACAAATACATTCAAGTACACTTTAACCAAGGTTTGAAAACTTGGTCTTGATTTCAGTTTCAGCTGGCTCCATAAAGTTTCCATTTGGCAGTTTCAGTGATTTTGTAAGTTTTGCTCCAAGTTTCAGATTTTCGATCTAAAGTCATAAAAAATTCAAAAAAAATCGAAGGAGAAGAAAAGAAAACAAGAAAAGTTATGCAACAGTTTACAGCATTTTGTGTTATATAGGTTCCCTGTTTGCATAGTTCTGTCAAATTATAGACTGAAACTAATATTGCATATAATTAATTGAATTTAAGCATCATACAGACGTATACATTTTTCACTTATTGACATTCAATTAATTCAAAAAGTCATTATATTAAGAAACTATGAAGCTTTTTAATGCCTATTGCATTCATATCCCTTCAATTTTTTATTAGAATAGGCATTTAAATATTTTTTTAGATCAAGTGGCTATTTGATCAAATGAATGCCATTTTTAGAGCATCATGTTTATTTTATATATAAAAAAAAGATATTATTGCTGTGAAATGTCTCTTAATTAGTTCTTCACAAATCACAATTGTCTTTATAAAGTGCCATGGTAAGAATCTTCTAGGAGTCCTTGGCTTGTCAAAGTTCATATTTATTATCTATCCTTTCTCTTAATTGAAATATGGCTTATCTACATACATAGCAAAGAGATAACCCCAACATTATTCTAATTGCCAAAATAAAATATAAAAGTGACATTTATTGTTAGTCTCTGACAGTTTCGGCTGCAACTGTCAGAAATCACCAAAGTTGGACAAAACCAGCCAGTTTTGGCTGAAACTGATCAAAATTTGAAAGTGAAAGACAGTTTTGGTTCGGTCCTGGCTGAAATTCAGCTGAAACAGATCAATTTTGGTCAAAACTTAAAATCTTGACCTAGACATTCACCACATTCATTGTCTCCTTGCACAGGAAATTAGCCTAATATTTTTTACATGGAAAAATCATATCTTAATGAAGTACTAAAACAACACTCATACAAGTTAATGTGGTGGTAATATAAATTCTAGCAGAACAGCATTTTGAGAACCCTAAAAATGGCAATGGCTCCATGTGAAGGTGTAGAAGTCGGATGTTTGGCTCTGTTCAGAGTCTAAGCACGCTCTCGATTCCAAAATTGTGGCAAATGAGTGTGTGGACATCAATCTCATCCATCCATGACCGCGCATGATGGACGAAAAGAAAGATGGGCTAATATACTGTTACTAGGATAGAGGGGCTAAACTTAGCGTTCCAACATCCATTGTACCAAGAAAGATCTAGCAAACTGAAGTGTGTACATTCCCCGTTCCCACTTCCCTCTTCCTCTTCCCTCATCTAATCATGCCACTTCTCCCTTCAGATAACAAAACATGAATCATTTCAGCTAGCTGCTTTGCCTCACCATGGCTGGCAACCTGCAAGCAAATGGCTCCCAGCAACTCATCTCACCAACACTATAGAGCCTACCCAGCCAACTCCTTTTGCAACCCTCCACTTCCTCCGCTATTCACCTCCAACAAATGAAAGCACCTAAAATAGGCAGGGCGTGGAGGGCCTGGTGAGGACAAGGAAGAGGGAGGATAAATGTAATGAATGTTGGAGTAGGAGGATATGATGATGGTGATAGCGTAGGTTGGAGGACATGTAAACATAAATTTTGAAATAAACATAAAATAATACATCTATAGTACATTAAGTTATGATGATAATGTATTCTGGAAATATAGGTAGCAACTAGAGGATCATACAAAAAATGATACAGGTCTCACCCCTCTATCTCACATGCGTGCTGCAAGACACATGTAAGCTATACAAAGCTATATAACTTGAGATTCCGCACATCTATAACATTCAAAATCCTAAAAACCAACAATAATCTCCCGTGAGGTTTCTTGCCAATTCAATTGACTGATCCATATTAAAAATTTGTCAATAACAATATAAGAAAGGTTTGATTTGATTTGTGGTTTTGCAGCATTTAAACCACCAAATGGTCAGTCCAAACAGATTCTGCACAATTCTGTTGGCCTACCTCTGGATCATCCCAGCGGAGGGATTCTGATACATAAACAAAGCATGGTTTTAAAGGAAAAGCACAATTCATGCTCTAATGTACAAGGTGAAGTTCTAAAATGCAAGCTAGCAGAATAAGAAAGTAATCACAAGTACACACCAAGAAATTCTGGTCATTCCTCTAACCTTGAAGAAAATGTTCCAGTCATCGCCTTGGGCTAGTAACTTCAACAGAGAAATTACTTTGTTCCATGGAGCTGCCATGGTGATAAATGATTGTCTCACAGTTGATTCTGAGACTTGAAAGTAAGATGAAGGCATCTTCTGCAGATTGAAACCAAACCTGTAGAAAAAAATGTAATCAGGATGCCTACATTATATACAGGAATGTACCATATTTATGGGCTATAAGAAATACTAAAGATTGATCGGCTCAGCTATAAAATAAAGATTGCATTTATAGTAACTATAAGAATAACCTACACAAGTTATGATGATCAATGTTTAGTTGTTAGGAGTTAGGACTAAATAAATGCACTCACGTTCTATGTAAATGCAAGCACACCCAAAAAAATGAAGTGTGGACTGCTGTTAGAGGAGGAAGTGCCATCCATTTGGCAATGGGGTGAGACAATGCATTGGTTTCAGATCTACCCAACAGTCTGAAAGGTTAAGACCACAGGCCCTTATGTGTGATCAAATCCCCATTGTCAATCTTACTGTGGTGAAGAGAAGATGCTAGAAACAGGATACATTTAAGACTTCTTCATAAATTTCTTGTAGAGCCTCCTAACTAGAGATTGTCTGCATGGCTGGTTAGATCTGATGAACATAGGAAATAGCTCTTTTATCCTTTTGTAATTGGTGGTCCACTTGGAGACAGGAAGAACAAGAGCATCTTGAAAAAGCACAAAAGGGTGGAGGTCATATTTGATGAAGTCAAAAAGGATGGTGGAGATAAAAGGGGTTTATCTAGTATCTCATTGATTTGGGAGGACTGTGTAGTGGATCAAATAGGCATGTGGGTTTTCATGAATTCATGCAGGTTGGCTTGTTCTGAGCTATGTACAACTAAATTGATGTTTTCTGACTTGCAGGTGGTGCTGTTGGTGGGTGCTGTCTGAAATCTGAATGGTGACAAATGTCTGTTGATTCCTTTTGCTGTCTGAATAAAGACAAACATCTGTTGGTTTGCCACACCACCAAAGTGATTGAATTCTACAATATCTCATAACCATCACAAAAATCTGCAATTCCATATATCAAATGAAACAGAAAATAAATGACCAATAAGATGCCTTTAGAAGAACTAAGCAACCTCTGGTTGCTTTAGGCATATTGGCAAATGTAAGAGCGCTCTCTGTTATTTTACTTATGGCTTGGACTTTCCGAACAAAGTATAACACAATGACAAATAACTCATTGCATTTAATCTTATGAATACATGTAATGGTAACTGGAAATACTGAACATGCTAGCATTTAGGCAAGAATGAGCAAAATAGTTCCACTATTACTAGAAGTTATTTCTAAAGCACCATACAGAATTTAGTTAACAGTGATGCCTACATGGATGAAGGTAGAAAGCCATGGACAAAGAGAATGACTGCAACCAGCAATAGGATTTTGGCAGTTGATGAGATAAAAGTTCTTCCAGACAGGAGGAACCAGTAAAACAGCAGATAAGATGAAAGGATATATGTAAAAGTCTTCCGTTCATCTCGCCACAGCAATATATCAGCAACTGCAATACGACAAAATTCGAAGTTAATTAAAGAACTGAAAACAGATATCAACAGCCATCATATGAAAGGAACACATCATAATGTCCCAAACCTACAGCAATAACCAAAAAAATGGTGCTGGTAATTGTTAGATCCTTTACGTTATTTTCTTATTTTAAATTAGTCATGGAGTAAACCAAAAACCCCCTGTAGGTAGAAAAAAAGAAGAATGTTTAGATGAAGCTATTGGTCCCACCTACTCCACTTCCTAACAGTTTATCTGCTTTTGAAGGGGTGGTAAAATCTTGCTTCTTTGAATATGCCGAGCCTTTAGCTAATTGTGAGAATGATTCCAGAGTTATCGTAACACCATCCTGTAAATACACCAATCAAATATAAAAAGTATAAATTTTTCATCCAATGAGAGGGTCAAAATTTATGTTACTAACACAAAATCAATGACCACAAATTATTTAAACACTTCTGTCAAAAGGTGATATTTCTAAGGACATGTGAGTTAGAAAAGAACTAGGCATTTTAATGCATGTCCTTTAAAAAGTTCTAAAAAGTAAACAAAACAAAAAAAGAAGTTTGAATTTAAGAAAGAAATGTTGTAAACATAACCCACCCACTTGCTTCCTTAAGTGGGCACTAATAACATGATTTGAGAGTACATTAGTGAACACCAAGCCAAAGAAATAAAGAATCAAAACATGAATATTTTGCAGTAGAAGAAGAATCAGAAAGCATACTCACCTCCAAGGATATAATTGGTGAGTATCCAATCAGCCTTTTAGCTTCAGAACAATTGAAAGTCCTCGAGCATGAGAGAGTGGAAATGATTGCAGGAGAAAATAGTGGACTGGCTATTACGCCAAAGCCCAGCTTCTTGCGAACTTCATTGGCCAGCACAACAGCAAGCAAGACAAGCTTGACAGGAAGATGAATTGTAGGCCTGCTGTTAATTGTATATAATCATTTCCATCTGAAAAAGAATCAAGCTAAATTCATTCTATAAATATAGAGTGAAAAAAGATTAAAGAGCCTTTATCTGTGCTTCGTGATGGGACATGGAAGTTACAACAAAAGGGGTACGGATAGAAATATGTAGTTTAGATAATAATTTTAACTGTGCTCTCCTTTTTTAATAAGTTCAAGTTTCGGCAATGACCATGATTTTCCAACTATCAGAAATGAAAGTGGAGATCATGTACACATGCATGCATTAGTTTCATCTGTAAATGCTATCTATATGACACCATAAAAGTCAAACACTTGTATCACTGTAAGGTACAGTTCAAATGTACACAAATTTTTGAATTCAAACAAAATTTCTTTTATTTTTCCACTTTTGTCATCAAGCAAGGGCCTACTTGTCCAATCTTGTGTCTGTAAAATAAAAATTGAACTACAAAATCATAACTTCAGTAATGATGTTATATAACAAAAACTTCATTTGGGATAATTTTGGTTGCACACCTTTATTAACCAAGAAGAGATCTTATGTTTGATATTTAAATGTTACAACTACACACTAGTTCTCATGTATTTGGCACAATACAATATAATAAAAAGAAAGGATTGCAGGTGTATGGCACAGTGTGGATTCCTATAAGGAAAATTCTGGATGTTGTGTTGGAGAGAAGATGATGGAAGATTGTTGCTTTAGATTTAGATGGTGTTTTTTTTTTTTGGGTTGTGCGTGTGTGTGGTGGGGGGTTTCCTTATTGCCTTTTCCTGTCCAAGTTGACCAAATGTGCTTGGGGTTCATCCTGACCAAGATCTGGACTATTCACTTGATAGGCTAGACTGAATCCAATCCAACTGATTATGTGCAGGTGGATTTAACTTTTCTGCATAGACCCAACATTTAGAACTATTGGTTAACGTTAAATGGTTGCATAGGGTTCAGTATGCTTATACTGAGCTCAGCTGGGAAATCAAGTTCAGATTAGAACCATTCCTAGCAAATCAGGGCATGTATCGGCTATGGGTTGCACCCTTATTTATCTTATTTGATATGCATAATTAAGGGGCATGTGGATCTGTGATGTTTGGTCCAAGTTGACACAAATCAAAGTGAATTCTTGCTCAGGATTTATGCCCATGGATTGGGTTGAATTAGGTCTGATTTTGGTTTCCCACGGGATTTTATGCACCTGGGATTTATTGATTACCCTTCTTTTGAGGATGTTAACCTATGCCTGAATAATTGGGTCAGGTTGCAAGTTGCTAGACTGATCTAAACCAATGGTCAGATTGAAACTGGCTAAACATATACATATCATTTGGAAGCTTCAATCTCAAATCAATACCCTGAGTCAAAAATTATGGGAGGGGCCCAACATGTAATTTGAGGTCAGCAAAATTACAATCATACAAGCTTTGATTCATATGTTAAAGCCTAGTTTTGTTTTAAGAAAAGTCAATGGTTATCATTGAACTTTGTGAAAATCCAAACTGCCAAATGTAAAAATATAATACATGAAAAAATTTCAATGCAACCTAATAACAGCCTCTAAAGTTTACATCCCACTAGTCATACTCTAATACGTTGTTTTCATCATTCATTTTGATCACTTGCCACTCCACTTCCAATCAACACCTAAGTTACTACCATCTCATTGGTGGCTTTTAATTACCATGTAAACTTTTAAAGGAAAGACTCCTAGTAATCATAAACAAGGTTTTTATCAAACAAATCAAAATAAAGCATGTGAATTGTGAAGGCACACAGTTTTTTAAGATTGAATATATTCAAATCAAAGGCTGCAGGCTAATAAGTGCATGAAGATGAGGACAGTATAGTTATTGCCTGACAATGAATTTCCTGAAAGCAGAGAGCCAACAAATAAACTGAGAAACCCTAAAACTTTCCTACTTAGTACCAATCGGGACAATGACCAGCAGGAACTATTTAGCTACTTCAGAAGGAATTTTCTTCGTAATCAAGAGGCTAATGGAATTTCAATTGTTACTGAACAAACTAAAGAAGAGGTCCTTCAAGAGTTTTCTTCACAAATTTGTTAACTTTCAACAATCCATTGGGCAAATAGGGATTTGATCAAGATTTTTTTCCCTGGAGTACTAAAAGCAAGCATGACGTTGTTATGAACATAAAGGTCCAACTTATGGTGTTCCAACATAAGTTCCCTCTTTGTTACAAGTTTTGACTTACCATAACTACCGCGCAATGCTTTCGCAAACTTAATTATCGTGTTCTATGCCACCATACCTATCAACTCCAAGAGCAAGAATACACCTAGCATCAAATTTACCAACTGGGAAAGACACTGATAAATATCAAAATTAAATCTCAACTTTTGACTCTGGTTTTCATAAAACTTGAATAAACCTTAACTTCCCTGACCACCAAGTCTTTCTGCACTCACTACCATAATAATTTGAGCATATACGAAGAAAAATGGCCTCAAGATAAAAGCATCGATTACCTTTCCTTCAAGCTTTAAAATTATAAAAAGTAATGTGCTTTCATACACGTACATACATAAGAAATGCACTTGAATATACATATACATGAATGCAATATACACACCATTCATTTCCAAGTGGTTGATGCAACTAAATTTTATGCTCAAAATTTTGAACATTTAGTCAAGGCAATTGTTGAGTCAAAGAACTTTGCTGAAGTTCATCATGAAAGCAAGGAAACAGTAAACAAATCCATCTAAAAAGCATATATTTTTAGCTATCGTCCTAGAACTACATAAGCAGTCATGAATGTCCTTATATAGGATAAGCCTATTAATAATTAAGCATTCAATTATTCTAGTTGATGACCACAAGATTAAGAAAAAATGCAACATGCAGAAACATGATTATTCTTAAAGAAACCATAAACTAGTTATTTGATGGACTGCAAATATCATAGGAGAAAAAGTGAAGGATAAATCTCTAAAGGGCTTACCTTTGATATCCCAACCCTTCCAGCATGTTAGAGATAAAATCCCAAAGCTTCACAGGTTGATGATTAGTTATGAAAAGTGGCTGCAATTTTTAGGTGCCAAAGAATAGAACCTCAGTTTAGGGAGAGAAAAAAGTAGCAAAAACCATGTGATGTTATGATATACTTAGCAGTAACACCTTTCCAGCTAGAGGGATTGACTCTGAACGTAAAGCTTGCTCTGCACAAATATTGGCATGGGCCACGTTTTCCACATATGTGAAGTCACACATATTTTTACCAGTTCCTATGATAAACTGAAATGAGAGCCTCTTGGTTACTTATATGAAGTTCAAATATTTCTAATATTCAATTATATGAAAGTACACACATAAGACATGCATTCAACAAGGAGAGACATACACATCCAGTAAAGCAAGTATAATCATATTTACATGTCAGAGGCAGAACCAATAAAACTAAACACAAGTGCTAGATCTCAGTCAATAGCCTTTTTCATGCCCATTTTGGAAAAGGTATACAAATATTTTACAGGTCTCTCCCTCCATGCGACTGTTCCATGCATATCCGGTACCCTCTTGTCATTGACGCCTCCTTGGATTTTTGTTTAATTTGACCAGCTTAGTCAATCTGTTTTCATCACTTTACCGTTAAATGCTGCAACTACTAATTTTCCTCACATATAAACTCATCTATAACTTCATCATTTCCGGTCTATGAAAATTTACCTCATCATTCTCAATTTTGTCATGCTTATCATATGAGTGCATATTCTTTACCTAAACATTTGAAAATTTACCAGCCTCTCGAGTGTCTCAAGTTTTTCTCCTGTTGGCTATATAACATGCAACAAAAGAAGCACATGACATCACCTTGTGACCAGCTAACTATTCACTCGACAACCTTAGTGCTGGAATCACGGATGATAATTGTTATTATTATTAACATTCAGACTACAGATTTACATAACATAATATCAACCATATCTAAAATTAGTAGTGCATCTGATGTGAAACACCATTAAAGAAGCACCAAAATGGACATAAGGGGTATCAGACTCTAAAATAAACATCTAAGTTTATATCAAAGGGACAACATTCAACTAATAAATCAATTCCACGGGGAAAATTTTTCTCCCTTCTAAACTACATCAATCCCCAATCAGAAAACAACCACATCAGAATTAAAGATAAATAATTAAGATTGACAAACCTTAGCAACGCCCAGTCTTGCCGTCGCCACGATTAACGGCAGAAAACTCGAATCTCCCGGCCCGAACGGATTGCTGGGGCGCAACACACACGTTGATAACCCATCCCTCCCGTTAGCATTCAACACCAACATCTCCACTTGCGCCGTCAATTCATTCAAAACGTCTTTGAACTGCATCAAAGCAACCGCAGAACCCACCGATTCAGGAAATCTTCAAGAAAGAAATCAAGAGAATGACCAAAAGGCACGAACCCTATCGGGGTAGGGCAACGACTCATCGCCGCCGTCGATCCCGTGCACCCCGTCGAAGACCACGTCAGCAGAGCCGGTGTACACGAACCGCCGGACGCCGCACGCCCGGCAGGCGGCGATAAGGTTCTTGGCGCCCTGGACGGTCTCCGTATAGTGACGGTAGAAGTCCGACGGCGGCGGCGGTGGTGACAGAACCGCGGGATGGGCGACGTGGAAGACGGCGACGGAGCCAGCAACGGCGGGACGGAGCTGGGAGCCGTCGCGGAGGTCGACCTGGAAGTAAGAGGCCCGGCCGGACCCGATCGAGTCGGAAAGGAGTGGGTCGGAGGAGGGATCGGGAAGGGGGAGGGGGTCCGCGATCCGGACGGTCCAGCGGCCGGATTTGAGTAGGGCAGAGACCAGCGACCGGCCGACGAAGCTGGACCGGCCGAAGGTTACCGTGCATGCGAGCGAGTTCTCGCCGGTCGGCGCTGAACCGGGTTCGTCGGTCGCCATGGAGGGATGGGATGCGTGGTGAGACAGGACGGAGGTGGGAGGAGAGGGAGAGAAAACGCTTCCGTTAATAACGCTATTTTGGCGCCGAAATGGTAAGGAACGTTTCGGGTTGCGTTTTTTGATCTCCTCCTCCTGAGAGTTCAGAGGCGTCAGTTTCTGGAGGCACTTGGGAATGCTTGGCTGGCCACTACAAAAAGCCAAAACCATATTGCCATGGATCAGCATTAGATGATGGTTTACTATTTTCTTTATATCTATGCATTTAAAATTTTACTTTTGAAGCTATGTTGATACTATAGTGATGCTATTACATTTTTGGATTTTTTTCTTAGAATTTCCTACACCTAAATGGGCATATGACAAAGTAAATTTGAAATGAGAACATTGGAAAAGTGAGGTCCAAAAGTTTCTTTGCATGCCTAAATAAGCATGTTACTTTTGCTGTTACTAATGTCCTAGCTACAATGGTTTATGAGTACAGTACTAATCATAATATTTGGTTTATGAGTATAGCACTTTAATTGGACTGATTAATATGTAAACTTATTTGATAGGATTAGGAAGGAAACAAAATGAGAAGCTGGCCTGTACTCCACTTCTTTCATGCACTACCTTATGAGACCACTCTGTCATGTCATGCGTATCTGCCAAGGTACTCAAATCCAGAATCTCTCCCACTAGGCAAAGTTTCCAACCATCCGGAACAAGCATTGGTGCACAAAGAACTATTTTAATGATCATGCACATAACTTCCAATGTTTTTCCTCTAGATTTATCCTTTTAAATTTTTGTTGTTGTTGTTATTATCATTAACTTTTAGGAGATGGCAGCATCTTGCCTTCCATGGCCTACAGTGGATCATCTAATTCGACAACAAGGCCATGCCTCCATTTCTTGGCTTGGTGCTAATTGCTGCTGTTTGATTACACTTCACAAAATTGAACTTGTTTAGTGTCATAACCCAGCTCTCACCAAACAGCAAATTTCACCGACAATCTGCAAACCATCTGCAGGAAGGCCCACGCTTGATGAGATGAAGAAAAACAATTCAATCCAAAGGGATCCCAAACTTAGTATATTAGGAGATGAAGAGAAGCCTAAAAGAAGCTACTTTAGCTAAACTGAAGGTTTCCGCGTTTGCCAAAAGATTAATTCCAAGGTAAGAATGCCTGATCTCTTAGCTGTTTAATCCTGATTTTACAAATTAAACAGGGTGGGAAAAAAAAAGAATAATTTTTTCCCAACTTTCTTCATCCTTTCAATGAATTGGGTGAAGTTTTCCCCTCTACTTTTCTCCAAAAAACATTCCGGAGATGAACATTATAATCATCTTGTACCAATCTCTTGGACTTTTGTAGTTTTATTGTGATGATAAAGCATGGGTAAATTTCATTTCACCACTTAATATGACGTTCTCAGCCCACATTAATTTTTATGATAAGATTAGAGTGCATAAATTACTGGGAGGATGAAAGGGTGATGGACTGAACTTGGAACAGTTCGTTAGGTGAGCCAATTTCATTCGATGCTTTAACAGAACCCCATCAAGCCAACCATCCAACAGCAGAAAAACAAGCCTAAAGGAGCCATCACTGTACACCATTCACATTCTGGTTGGTGGCTGGTGCCTCACCAACTCTTCTTGAGGATTTGGTGCAACAACACTAGAATTGCCATTGAACTGGAGCATAGAGATATCTACAACCACTAGTTTGTTCCACACCGGCATGTCTAGCTCTATTCTGCGGTCTACTAATTCTCTCCATCAACATAGTATTATTCAACTCTAATGGCTGGTGAAAAAGACCAAATTTATATTTTTTGAGATGTTCTCCAACAATAGCGTATTAACATTTACTCGCCTCTGATGCCCCTTCGTTTTCTCCCACTTTCTGCCGGCCTACCTCACCTCTGGTGCCATCGACATCACCACTAGCAAAGCCCTCAATACCGTCATCGAGGTTGCCGAGCTTGCCATTGGAGTCCCTGTCGACAGAGGAGCTGACGGACGGACTTCTTGACGGCGGTGCTGTACTCGTGGGGGACGATGGGGTCTGAGCACGTAGGTGGTGCTCACCTATGCAAATGCCAGCATAAAGATTTTATGCGGTAGGGGATCCGCATGAAAAATCTGTACGGACACATGTGCAAGAGATGCTTATCAAATCAAAGCAGTTTATCGGTAAGGTCGCATGTGTAATTTTTCTATGCGAAGGTAAATATGCAAGGAAAATCTGTATATGGAGGTCCGCATGAATTAGTCCGTCAAAATGCACTCCAATCACAACTACACCTTCCTTAACTTTAGCTATATTTCACTTGTACCAATATATTTTAAAAAATATCAAATTGATCTTTCTAGTTATCAATATGTTCTAATATAATCATATCATTCACTTACTAGCTGTTTGCCAAATGCCTCTCACTCGTATAAGAGAAAGATAAGAAGCTAAAGAAATGAGGAAGAAAGAGATGAGGGGGAAGAAAAGGTCGTCGCTAAGGAAGGATGGAAGTGAAGAAAGTCGTCATGGAAGAGGGTGGGGTCGTGGAGCTCAGCATGGATGGGAATGATAGCATTGAAGGCCTCATAAATAGGATTGGAGGAGGAGAAGAGGTGACGAGAAAGGAGAGGGATGGAGATGATAGCATCGAAGGCCTCGTGGATAAGATTGGAGAAGGAGAAGAGGTGAGGAGAATGGAGAGGATCGAGTGCCAACGAGAAAAATACAGAGGTGCAAGAAGCCATTATGGAAAGGGAGGGGGGAGTCACAAAGGTTGGCATTGAAGAGGATGGCGGCATTGAAGGCCTTATGGGCAAAATTGAAGAAGGAGATATACACATATAGCTATCTATCTTAAAATTTTCTATATGTAATATCTTAAAGATATATATTGTCCTCTCCCCTCTCTATTCTATACAGAGAATCTAAGCAAAATCTCTGTGGATTTTTCTTTCTATATATATTGTCATTTTTATAAAATATTCTGATTGTTAATTTATCTTTCTCATTATTTTATTATACTTCATCTTATAAAATATATAAAATTATACCCAAGGAACATAATTGACTCAAACAATTCATAACTCCTTCAATGCAATTAAAGAAATGGAGGAATAATATTATATAAAACACTGAATCTTATAAGCAAAACACTCAATAGTTATCAATTGAAAACATTAAATAGATTAAAAAATAAAATAGAGAATCGAGGATCGATAACTAATAACACAAGAAAAAGATACAAAAGAAAAGAAAGATGTTTCATGTTTATGAAATAAACATCTTATACAAAAGAATATCATCCTTAACTAAAATATGTTAAGCCTTATCTTTGTTACTATAAAAACTGTTGTGGTGTAGAAAGGATTTTTTTAGTCCCATGTCGGTTATGAGTCAAGAGAAAATATGGCTTATATAGATTGAAACATTCTCTTCCAACGTGAGACGTCTTTTAAAGGACAAAACCGTGAGGCTCTAAATGATCAAGGCCCATTGAAGTGAAAGGCCCATTGAAGCCTAAGACCGACTAAAGCCTAAAGATGGTCATGAGTCAAAACGGACAATACCTCACGTATGCGGAGGCAATGGCATAAGCCAACCATCTGAGCCATTCGATCCCTTGACCCATGACCACAACATTGGCGCCATCTGTGGGAATGCCTCCTATCCACACATACTCCCTCTTGACCGAGAGGCTGTGTTGTGATGTAAAGAAGGCTTCTTTAATCCCTCATCGGTTATGAGTCAAGAGAGAATATGGCTTATATAAATTGAAACCTTCTCTTCTAACGTGAGGCACTTTTTAAAAGATAAAACTGTGAGGCTCTAAATGATCAAGGCCACTGAAGTCTAAAAATGATCATGAGTCAAAGCGAACAATACCTCACGTATGCGGAGGTGAAGGCATAAACCAACCATCTGAGCCATTCGATCTCTTGACCCATGACCACAACAAAAACAACAACAGCCAAAAGAAGAAATTAGCTAAGTTAAAAGATAGAAATGAAACAAGATTAAACTAACTCTACCTCGATGATGAGGAAAAGTATAACACTAAATATGTAAAAACAGATTTATTTATCTATCTATCTATCCATCCATCTGCACATATACATATACATATGCATATACATATATACCTACTTATTTGTATGTATGTATATATGTACGTGTGTGTAGTAAAAGGGATCTCCAATAAAAGAATCTAGACCAATAATAATCCAGCATATACATAGCTATAATCTAATAGTACCCTCTAAACCCAATAACATACCATTCAGCCCCTTTTCCTTCTAAAGCAAAAATTTTCTCAATAAATTTAAGGTGGAATTGGAGAAGATGCATGTTTTCTTCTCTTTTGCTTCTTTCCGAGAGGATAATTTTTTTTTTTTTGATTAAGATGCCTCCATTAAAAAAATTCCCTGTGATCTCCTCCATCCACACTCCTCTTTTTTCTCATTCGGTTTAAGATTTCTTATTCTCCTCCCCATTTGATGTAAGATTTGCTTGACATTAAAAATAATTTAAATATTTTATAAAATAATAATATCATATAATTATCACATAATACCATTCAATTAACAGAAATAAACAGTTCGATCATACTAAAACACATCAATAATTAAAAAATTAATTTAATATTTTTAAAATACAACAAATGTAAATGAAATCAAATTAAAATTAAAAAAATATTTTTATAATTTATCTAAAAAAAATTTATATGGACAACCAAACTCGAGATCAATGGATTAATAGATTAGAGTTTGGGTAGAGCCAGCGGCAATAGCGGCGTGAGAATCCCAACGGAGCTCCACCCCTGGGAAAAGAAAGAGAGGTTGTAGGAAGCCTGAAGTGCCTGTAAGAAGAATGCTCGCTGTCCAGTTGATGGTTGTGATTTGAAGATCTCTTTTTCATTTTTCATTTTAAATTTTCAGCTATTTATTTTTATTCCTTCTAAGATGTAGACTGTAGACAGTTAATACGCCATCCGGTTCACCAATCTCCAATTATTTGCCTCAGCAGATATAGACTGTAGACAGTAAATACGCCATCCGGTTCAACAATCTCCAATTAGATTTATTTGCCTCAGCAAAAATGTCTTTATAAGCCTCTGCCACATGGAGTCAACGGCAAACACATGAACTCAAAGGAATCTCCACAGAGTTCAAACAACAACTTTATTCAAGCTGACGGGAATTTCAATAGTATAGAATTATTGAACGATCAACAAATGACCAGCTCCTCATGGAACTAAGAGTTTATCTATGAGTGCCACCCGTCCCATCCCTCCACGCTAAGGCCCCCAGACCACCACCACAACAACAACAACCAGAGAGAGAGAGAGAGAGAGAGAGAGAGAGAGAGAATATATCTGAGTTATTAATATAAATAAATTATGCACAAAAATCAACTTAATTGTCAAATTTGCATAAAAGCCAGAATTTGCTTCCATTTTTAAAAAATTTGTGAAATTGTTATACCTTTGTTCTTGCTATTATTTGCAAGAGCATTTTTAAATGTGCCTCAACTTCTGTCACGTCTGCATCCAATACACTTGTACACCAACTAAATAAAATGTGTGCATTCACCTACTGCTCACTGTTTCTGCAAAAATAAATAAATCGATAATATATAAATAATAAATAAATCTGTCTCTTCTGCAAATGAAGAAAATAGAGTCTATTTTTACTGCAAAAATCCCTAAATATAACTTTAGAATGTTTATCATAGCTTCATTTGCTCTTCAGGCATCTCAAAATTTTCCTTTGCCAGGAAAAACTGATAGCAAGAAACACTATAGTGATTATATTGACATGATCTGAATATAAATATGATCCTTGTCCTTTTTTCCACCGACAATCCTTGATAGCACAAGTGGGTGTTGCAAAAGGTGATGTTATAACAAGAATGATGCCATACATAAATCCTGATACTACTTTATTGCAGTGTAGCACATTGGCAGTGTGCAAAACGAATATAACTCTGGATGAGATTGGAACTGGAGGGGCATTTCACCAGGTGCCCGACAATGTGAACTATCGGCACTAAAGGAATTGATTGGGCATATTACAAAAAGGCAATATACATATATTTGTTTCTCTTGAAATAATACAAACCTGTGTTAAGTCAAGCATGAGCACTGCCTTAAAAGTTATCCTTTGCTTGGTGGATGACACCCAAGGCTTGCGCATCACTTGCAGCAGATGGGATTTTCAAGTTCTGTCGGATTTCTGGACTGGAGGTGCGCAGAAATGGATTACAAAGCTTTTCCTTCTTTAGTGTAGTTGGAATCTAAGATATATACAGAAAATTCTTGGTCAGAATCTGAGTAAATCAGAAGAATAGCTAGTTTTCACTTTGAAATTGTACTTTATTAAATGCCTTTTACTCAATCAAATTACGAGATCACCATGTGGATTCACAGAAACAGTGCAAATCATGTATCTTCAATCACACTCAAATCAATAACTTTAGGAGATTCTAGTAGTTACCGTTGGCAGCTTCTTACTATGGAGGTGAGCTACATGTGTCGCATATTCTTGAAGTGCTTCATTATTGGGCTCTATGGACAAGGCAAACTGTAGATTACTCTGTTCAAATTTAAGTAAACCATGTGTTCTGTCAGAAGTAAAACCAAAACATATTCGGATAAGCAGAACATAGTGTGCTACTTACAGACCTACAGAATTGCATACCAGTGTATATTCATGGCCGCAATATATGTTTGTCTCATCTGGCAACGACATAATCTTTTGAAGTGAAGAAAACATCTGCAGCATGAGAAATTTTACAGATTCTTATTATAGAAAAATCTGCTGAAACTATATATAAGATACCATTATATAATGACTGTTGATTATCCTTATATAACACCTCATTGTGCAAATGAAGATAAATTTGTTATATATTGAAATAATTAGATCTCTTGCAACCTTTTTTTCAGAACCTGCAAATGAGTTTGAACTTTGAATGTGGTCAGAATCAGGAGCTTTGAGTTTTCCCACAAGCAGATCTGAGCCACTGATGATTGTGCCCGAAATAAAATTTTGGATGGAGCAATAGGAAGTACAGATAGCTTTCCAAATTTTAATTCCTATGCATGAACCAGTGGAACAAACACCAAACCAAGACCTGTGCAAGCAGCTGTGCACATCCACAGACATATTTATACGAACTCACAAGCATAAATATATATTGCACGTTTATGTTGACACCTTTTAACATTTTTTGTGTGTAAAAGTAAGGCCCATGTAGAATGCACATAGGTCTACTCACTAACTAAAGTTGTGCACACTATGAACTTCATTTCTTGGAATGATAACATGATTCTAATATTATATGCATGCATCATATTTAAGTCTGTCTATTATACTTTAGGGCACAGAAACAGAGGTTAGTTTACTCAAACAACCAAGTCAGATCTTCAGCAGATGAGTGTCATTATTGGGATAGAATCGGTCATTGCAAACAAAAAATTCTGAGTTCAGTGAAAAACCTGTTCTGGGTTTCCTTCAAAAAGTTTACCACACGATAAGCTAAACAAAATGTCCCCTGTAAATATTGCTCCACATCCCAGAAAGTAATAACTTAAATGACCTGTTTAAGATTCAAGAAAGTAAGGTTTGGATTAGAAGAATATATGGCATATTTATTATGTATGCTACATGCCTAGATATAACAGCTCTAATCAGTATATATTAATCCTTGTTCTCTACTTGTTTTTGGTTATTCAAAAAATTTAAGTAAAATGGTTCAAGAAATGTCCAGAATAGTTTGGTTAAATATCTGCACAAAAGAAAGTATTACTTAAAAAAAGTTATAAAATTCGGAGGAGGGTGTGCACGTTTATTAAGTCATGATAAGAGTAGAACAAAATAAGAAAAGGAATGAGTATAACTGAAAACATTGTTACCAGGGTCATAATTACAAAGAAAGTGATTTCCAATTCTGATCTTTAGGAAATAACCATGTCAAATGAACAAGTAAATTCAATCATTAGTAAGAAACTTCCACACCTAAAGTATAAACAAAAAAAAAAAGGAGCATGGAATAGATTATTTTTGTTTATGGTAAACCATGAGCGGGAAAAGCATTATATACAATTCTAATGAGGTAATCAGCATATCACATGAGTAGGAAAAAGGTAGATCTGTTAGTTTCAGGTGATTTTTATAAATTTGACCTTTTGTATGACCAGGAGTTTCCATCACAAGCACCTGATGACCAGCAAACATCCATGTTTCCCCATCATGAAGGGCTATGTCAATGCCAGGAATTCTGTCCCTGTCCTCACTGGAACCAATCACCTATATTCAGAAGATGAAGTCACTGAACAAGATTCTAAAGGCTTAAAAGTTCCCCAAAACAATTTATCTATTTGTTTACATTTAACATGCATCTTACTTTGCTGAACAGGAAAGTAATATGCGGGAACATTCCTGTGCTATTCTGCAACACCAAGGCTTACTCAAGATCCATTTTTGTCTCGATTCTCTTTCTACATGGACGTGTGACTGTGGTAAAACAGGTTAACCGTCTAGAAACATCCACTGAATGAAATGGACTATGGATGATGATGGTTGCCTTACGAAGCCCATCAGTATCATGTTCTACAGGAATTTGCAGACCGATCACCCACACCCTACACCCGAGCCCACCCCCGCACCCCACCACCTCCTTCTCCATGGAGATTAACCCTAAACCACATATTATCTACTTTGTTCTCCTATACCACAAAATATACTTTACGTGCTCTTCAAAGGGTAAGTGTGCTAAGTCATTAGCACACTAAATATTTCCTATTCAAGGTTAGTACCAAAGCAACCCACAAAAAAGGCATGGCACATATTTATCTTAAGTGTTTAAAAGAAATAATATGGAACAGGTGTCATAGAAAAATTAATTTCAGTTACATTGAACAGAAATAATGGATAATACTGTAGCACTAGAATGAGAATGACAGAGTTGGCCAAAAGAAGGAAAGTTTATTTACAGAGGACCACGAGCAAGAGATGTCATGATGAGTGACCACTTTATTTGTACAGGTCCGGTACTTTTTTTTTTTTGAAAAAAGAAGGTTATTTTGAACCAACTTCAATGAATATAGACTCATGATACAGTATGGCTAGGCATGACTGTATGTGATAATAAAGCCCATACTTAGGAAAGTAAAAATATGTAGATTCTTCCAGAAGTGAACTCTAAAATATTCATCTCTTCAGTCTCCATGTAGTTGAATTCTTTAAAAAAACCTTCAATGGGCATGAAAGGCAAGAACAAAATAAGTAGGTCTGGAAAAAAGATAAACTTGAACAGGCCCTTGTTTGGAGCACAGATGAGTCTTAGAGAGGGACAACCAGATCACTATGAGAGATCACTCTTAAGTTCATAATTTATTTCCTGAATAAGTACTGGAGACCAGGACCTTCTTTCTTCTAGCTTCTAGCCTCCAGCAAAAAGTAAGGGTTTCCAGCTTTATCGCTTTTCTAACTGTACATATACATGAGAAGACCATAAAGGCTCATTATAAAGTCCCATAGACTGATGATGACTTGAAAACCCACAACAAAGCAACATCTTGGAATGCTTTCAACTAAAATCATCCATCCATTTGTCCCTATAGAATCAATTAAGCACCTCCAGTGTCATAAAATTTTGAAAGCTTACTTCTACTACATAAAAGTCAGCCTGTTATGGTACACTATTGATCACTAGTCTACATGAATCACCAAATTAAGGTCAAATTGCAGAGAACCAAAAAACTTCAAAAATCCTTAAATACATAGAACAAAAGCTTCAGAGTATAAACTAATTATTAAAATGTGACATAAACATTCTCTTTTCATAGAAGTGGTGAAGGACAATGTTTTCAAAGAAAACAAGAAGGCAAATTTGTCATCTAGGCTACTTTTCTAAAATCAAAATAAAGTAACTGCATCGTACCTTCGCACCATACCTTGCTTTCAACTCCAAGTTTCCACCAGTATGATCATGATGATGATGAGTGTTTAGTATATATGTCAAGTTCTGATTTTTCCTTTCCAGTGCGTTGATAACAGGAACAGCTTCAGAAGGGTCTACAACTCCAACCGTACCTGTATCCGTGTCATGCAAAAGATATGCATAATTATCTTGGAGGCAGGGTACCTAGCAAAAAGATACAAGAAATTAACATTATGAATACATGAATTGAGATTGGTTTCCATGTCTAGATACCTTTAAGAGATGAGCATGAAGCATCAGTCAACTATAAGCAGACAGCACTATCTACTGAGAATGACTTTGTAAAAACAGATTTTCTACAGTCGTTACAAGCCCATTCTTGAAGATTAAGAATTTACAAAAGCATCACGCATACCATCCCCGAAATATATGCCAGCTTGACAATTTTATAAGATTTCTGAAACCAGGTCAGGTTTTTCAATTGAAGCAGGGCAGCCCAGCTGCACTAGTCTCCCGCCACTGCAAGGTCCGGAGAGGGTCAGATGTACACAACCATACCACTACATGTGGAGAGGCTATTTCCATGTTTCAAGCCCGTGAGAAATTTTTAATTGAAGAAAGGTGAAAATTTCATGTCATAGAGTTTGTAGAGCCAAATAAAGTAATTAGAAGAAGTCATGGCAAATTTTCAATGAATATTCATAGAAATCTTATGGAAACAGAACTTAAAAAGTAGTATAAGGGCTTTAGGTCCTGTTTGGATGCTGGACTGCCTAATCACTGAATATTATCTGCAAAATGAGAGTTTGAAGAATCAAAATAGTAAGTCTGGAAAAGAGTCCCAATATTATAGGGAGGTTGTCAATGATTTCACTCCTAAAAGTTTGGATAACTTTCTCGGAGAAATAGGTGATTTATCTTCTCCTCAAAATATCGGGACAATTGGTTCCGAAGTTCTACCAATTTCTCAAATTTTTCATAGATCGATATTTTATTTTCTCAAGACCTCAACCCAACCAGAAGATCTTATCCAGGAATAAGCTGTTCTGGCATCCAAACGGCTAAGTGTGACGAACAAGGACCTTTTGGCTTAAAATTATATAGTCCATTTGGGAGGTTTTGTACTTAAGGCATGAAGATCTTTGTTTTAAATTTAAAAATTGATCGATAATAGATGAGGAAAGAAAAGATAAACATTGAGAGTGCATTTCAAATTTTCCAAACCAAAATGGTGATTCAAGTTTTGATCATGAACCTTGTGCCCCTCCATGTATACATAAATGCATACATGATTGTCGATTTATCAAATCTGTCTGAGTGATTCTTCAACTCTAGGTGGGAACAGTTTGGTTAGATATGACACCTAAGTTACAGGAGTCATGCTCAATCAACAGAACAAAGAAATATCCAAGACATCTCAAAATGCTATATTAGTCAAAGAGATTGGCACAACCTGAAGTTCTGCCCTCTTCATAGTTTTATAGTTTCAGATCCTATGGACCTTTCAAGTTGCAAAAAGTGATTATTCAGAAAATTGTCCATGCATTGTTTTTCTTTTGTGCTGGATAGATGATGGTGATTGTTTTGCCAAGATTTCAAACAGGTTCTTCATAGAATTTGTCCTAATTTAAATTGAAAGGTCAGTGAAAACTTTTCTTGATAAAGGACAAAAATCATTTCCTTGTCTCAGCAGCAAAGAAAGTCAAAACAATGCCTGCATAGATACACTACTTGAAGACTACTAAACAGATAGAGGGATGCTTTCAGGTGGGATCTAGTCCAGATACTTCCCAACCTGAACTTGGACCTCTAGGGGGTTCAGGTCTAAATTGTTGACCTAAATCCTACCCATCCAAAGATTATGTCAGGTTTGGGTTGCCAGGACTTCATAACACTCACTCGGTGAATGGGGTTGGTGGTCCACATACGACCAGAACATTACCTTACCAAACACCATGTTTGAATTGGTATGAACTAGTCCAGGTTCAAGTCTCAATTAGGTGGCAAGAGTTAGTAAGTTCACTTACCTTCATGTCTTCAAAACAATTCAATAATGGCATACGTTACCATTAATAAATTTTACTAGAAATGTGAATGATATAAAAGCAAAGACATGCGGTACATACTATCAGGTTTAGGTAAGGTTGGGTTCATAAAAACCAATCATATACCTACTAATGTAGTATAATCAGGTTGGACACACTTGTACCAGCTCAGGACTCTAAACTTTTAATGGGTCTTTTTCTGAACCATTACACAACCCGCATGTACACAGTTTTAGATTGCATTCAACTAGGGTCCGGGTTTCTGGGTCTCAGGGATGACCTTAGATAACAAGCCATACACAACTTAGACTATTCAGATTGATGTACAAAACATGTATAGATAATTTAGCCAAATGATTGACAAGACACCACATAAAATAAATGTAACTCTGAGGCCCTTTTGGTGTTAGGATGATGAAACCAAGTTGACTAGGTTCTATGAATAACTTCAGACCAAAAATGGAGGGATTAACCAGATAAACCCATTTA
Organism: Elaeis guineensis; assembly: GCF_000442705.2. NCBI lineage: Eukaryota > Viridiplantae > Streptophyta > Magnoliopsida > Arecales > Arecaceae > Elaeis > Elaeis guineensis. The sequence continues at coordinate 1,939,372 of NC_025993.2, forward strand.
ACCATTTTGACAGAGTAAATTTACCCAATTATTTAGGTTAACCAGGCAAAAGTGAGTAAAAGGTGGGTTGACCATGTTTCCTGCTACCTCTCCTTTAACCTCATTTATTCCAGGTGTAAATAGTCAATTGGTTAAATAATTGGGTCAAGGGGGTCTCTTCCACAATCTTGACAAAGGGGGAAAAAAACCTTGGAATAATGGAATGGTACACCTACTAAAAGTGAAATTTTGCCTAGGATGCCATAAGAATGAAAAAAATATGAGCAGGTTGCAAAGGATGATATTTAACACAGATTCAAGTAATTCTATAAAAAGGGAATTAAAATCAGGTGCAACTCATAATATGAAAGGATATAATGATAACAATGTCAAATGTTAATTGTGCAATGTTATTCTACATGATGACAAAGGATATGTGATTAAAGGTGGGAAAAATCGGATATGCATTGCAAACAGTGGATAGAGTATGAGCTCAACTTTTTGTGGAAATAAGAAGAATGAACACATGCTTTCTTAGTTGCTTGATGGCAACGAAGGTTATGAGGACCACAATGAACTACCTCAAGCTGAAACCAAGATGGTTTTTTTGTAAACATAGGTGACACAGAAATAGAAAAAAGAATTATATAAAACTATGATTTTTACAAATAAAAGAACAATATTACATTAAATAAATCAAAAGAGAAAAATACATTAGCAGCATGTTGTGCTATTAGAAACGAACAAATTACAGGGTGGGCAAAACAATTTGACAAGGATCAGTCATGCTACACCATGTGAAAATGCAACCTCAATATTGTTAGACGAGATGCAATGACATTTAGAACTATAAAGATGAACAACATGGACTAAGGATCAAGAAAAATAAAGATGACAGAGTAGTTGTATCATTAGGAACCATATCCTAGAGTCATTAGGACTGCTTGAACTTCATCATGTATCAAGCCCTTCAACATGGCCCGGTACATGGCTATACACATGGGGGAATGAGTATGAACAGTACACATGCCTACATCCAAGGTTTTATGTCCCAGTGGGACAAGGGACGTCCCATCCATCCTGTCCGTTCCTAAGAAAATGAGATCAGGATGGGCTCAAGACACCGAAACCCATCCACACCGGAAGAGATGAAGAAAGAGGATAGAAGGAAAGGAAGGAGAGATGAAGAAAAGTAAATAATGAAAGGACAGAGAGAGAAAAAAAGGGAGAAGAAAAAGAAAAGGAAAGAAAGGAAGGTAGACGAAAAGAAAGAAAAGAAGAGAGAGAAAAAAAAGAAAGAAAGAAAAGAAAGAAGAAGGGGAGAGACAAAAGATAGCCATCGGGATGCATGACCAGGACCGTTGTTGCAATAAGATGGGACAATGGGACATCCCATTCCATGAGAAAACCGTGACACTTTTGTCCTATGGGATTTAAAACCTTGCCTACATCTACAAACTGTCAAAAAGTGACAGCTCCAACCACATCATGATGGCAAATGGCCTTATTGCTATGGATATCATGGATACGTACAGTTGGTTTAGGCATCACAGTCTAGCTCAAAGCATCGAATAAATATATAACCCAACTATTTGAGAAGCAAATGGATGACTAAATATTCTGAAGGAACTTAACAGTATCCAAGTTGAACCAGTCAGATGTTTGGCATAATGTCAATCTAAAGAAACACTTTTTGTAATTTCACATGCTCCAAGCCCCATCTTATTTTAATATATCTCCATTCTTAAAAACCATGTTCTAAAATTGTGATCCAGAAAACAACACATTGATGCCAACATTATATAGATGGTTATATACGGCTGTACAGGTTACATGATGCATGAGAAGCACAAATAACTGGATCTCTCAGAAATATATACAAAGAAATAACAGACAAGATTTTGGTAAAAGAATCTTTAGAGGAAGGAATAAAATGTGGAAAGCACATGTTAAGACTTAACTTCTAGACTTAATAAAAGAAGCCAAAAGTCCTAAAGATAACTTTCCCATGTAGCTTCTCATGGAAAGGAAATTTTTTTAGTTGAACTGTTGCAGCATTGAGTCTGTTTGAGTTCAAAGAACAACAACAACAACAACAATTCAATAGCTTTGCTCTGAACATGTATAGAAGACATCCAATAGAAAAGGTCTAAAAGTACAAGAGAACTCACCAATTCAATTTGCAAAGAAGATGCCATATTAGTTATATTACACAAAAGCCCAGCAACACCATATGCATGATACCCTCCATACAAAGTCTTGATAGGCCTCAAAAATAGAGTCCCAAAACTATATAATATATGTTTTCCAAACCAGTGTTTTCCCATGTTCGGCCACATGCAAGGCTGTCCTCTTACCTGAAAAAGGTATTCTTATTAGAAGAGTCGCACAAGCAATTAAAGCCATCATATAAAGGGAAAACAAATTCTTCAAGTATAGTTTACGTAAAAAGAGATTATAAAAAAAAAAGATGAAAAAATAATACAAAATAGATAATTTATACTAGAAAATATACAGATCTAGCCATCCTGGAGAAATTGAATTAGTGAAAACAAGGGAACATAGAAGAGTAATTATACTACCAATAAAATGATTGTTTCCAGGGAAACACTGACAGACACATTGCAAGGGATAAGCTACATATTATTTAGCTAAACTGATATACTACTATTATTACTTTATGTCATGATCATGATGTATGATCACCAAAAAGAAAGTATATCTTACATTTTTTCCATACTTCAATTTTATTCCATGGATATGTATTAGATCATTTTGAGGCCATACAAGGTTTTTATGTCAATAATCTAGATATGCTTTGTTGACACCTCTACATTAGAAACATCAAAGCATGAACAGAGTTGGTTGCTGGTCGGCCTAGGTGCCTAAGCACTGCCTAGGCACCTATAAGGTTTGTTTGAATGACTCCATCTGTCCTAAGAGGAGTATTTGTCCCTTCCAATGTATAGGGTTCTGACAATGTTCTCCAAAAGATATAATAACCTTACTAACACTCCACCAAGGTGCATGGCAAGTTGGCAACAAAAAAAATCAGGTGAACCAACCTCTTTTAGCCACTCAGTTGAGAAAAGAACAAAAATGGTAAACCGATGACCCCAAGTACCCAAAAGTAGAAGAGAGTGGGGGACTGGAAAGAATGAAAATAAAAGCAAGAATAGAGTTCTACAAGCAGACGTTTGAGCACATGTGAAGTTATCTAGAACAGAAGAGTGAAATTTTTTGTTATAAATCCATATTTGTATATTTAGGCTTTAAAGGTGGAGATAACAGAAGACATGGGAAATGTGCTATAACTGGTGCCTGGTGGTGCTTCTATCCTTAGCCATTTCCCAGGATGGACTCCTAAAACAATCTCCCACCTGCATAAAGATAGTGAATCCACTCAAGGGGCCTTCATTGACTAGGTAAATTAAACCACACACACACACACACACACAAACACACACAGAGAGTACAAATAAGAAGGATCAGGATTCAAGATAAAAAATAACAAACCCAAGTAAGAAACATTTCCCAAAAATTCTAGTTCCCACCCTATTCAAACCATAGAAACCCAAGTAAAGCACTCTATCTTCTTATTTTTCTCCCAATTCTCTTCATTGCTGCAAGAAGGAAACAAATTGAACCCTCTGGGAAAAAAACCAGCAACATCATATTTTTGAGGCCACCTGCCATCGCATTTACACAAATCTAACTTCTTAAGATATTGCATCACAAACTTTACATTCAAGACTGCCAGTTGGTGGCAGAAGAGAGTGGTTGCTTATATGGTCCTTGTGTCATATATACTTTATTTTTTTTTAATCTTATTTCTTTTTTGCCTACCATACCCATCATACCTAACCGATGGATTAACTCAAGAATCAAGTCATCCCTTTGCTTCTTTATTTTTCTCTTCTTTGATTTTCTGAAAGTTGTTCACCAGTTCTCAAGATAAGTGCTAAAATATAGTCCCTATTATAGGTCATCAAATTCAAAAAATAAGCTTCCAGAATGCTATCTGTGACGCTTCTCCTTATGTATATTTTCAAACAACAAATGCAATCCTACCATTTTAAAAAAATATATATTATCTCGGTAGCAATTAGGCATGGTTCAAGGGAGAAAAAAAAAAAAAAAGACTCACAGCAGTCACCTTTGACAAGCTCCGACGCCAGGGACTTCCAAACGCATCATCGTTTTCATTATGAACCATACACATCCATTATTCCACAAAATATTCCAAATTCTCACATCCAAACGTATAATAGAATTCTCTGCCTAATCATAACGTCAAGATCCACCGATTCAAGACGAATCACGTACGATGCAAAACCTAATACACTTCGAATCTCAAAAGAATAAAAGACGTGCGAATCATACAACTCTCAATTAATAACATACAGATACATTATTAAAATATTACAAGAGAATGACAATCCATGCTGCACAAAGAATCGTCCAAAAAAAAAAAAACACTACATATTATTGTTAACAGATCCGACAAAAAGAATCAGAGATCAAACAAAGATCCAGAAAAAAAGAAAGGAAAAAAAAGAAAAGAGAGGGTGAGATTGGAGTTGAGAGAGATAAAGAGATTCGAACCCTGGAGCAGGGAAGAGAGAACACGAGGGAGGAGGCCTTGGGAGAGCATAACGATGACTCCCAGAGGGAGAGAGAAACAAATGGTAAGCTCGTCTCCACTCCGAATGGAGCTGGCCAACCTCACATTTATTAAGTGCACGTGTTTTGTCGATTTTACCCTTAGTCTTTTGCGGTTGGAGGGCCTGGGGCCTGAGACGGGCGATACTGTATCGCGAGTGGAAGCGGTCGAGAGATCCTGGGTATTTTGGGTAAAAAATTTGAGGATCGAGGTTGTCTATAAATACTCTCACCGTACAGGCAAAGGTGGTAGGTGCGATGTAGGTGAGAGATGATGGATGGGTGTTAGCATAATAGCCAATGAAAAGGAAAGAAGGTTTGTGAAGGTTTTAGACTTTTATCCCATCCGATGGAGAAATTCTTTGACGCAGAAAATTTCATCTGCAGCGCATCAATTTATGTGATTAATTTATATAATTATTATTTTTTAATATATATTTAATTTTTATAATTTTATTTTTTTATTTAAAAATTTTATATGATAAAATATTTTTATTTTTTAAAAAATTATAATATTTTATAATATATTATAATTTTTTATATGTAGAATATCATAATATGATCAAAAAAATTATAGCATCCTGTATATATTATGACATCGTACGTTAAATTATAATTTACTGCAAACAGAATATCATAATATAATCCAAAATATCATAATATGGTTTAAGATATCATAATATAAAAGGGGTATCTTTGTCAAACCACTTTTCAATACGCATTTAATATCTGCAGTTTTACTTTTTCATTTGAAAATTTTGAATAGCGAAAATATTTCTATTTTTTGAGAAAATTATAACATTCTGTACATATTATGATATCTTGCATTATATTATGACATCCCGTGGACAAAAATTAAGACTTTCTAAATGCAGGATGTCATGATATGGACATAAGATGTTATAATTTTTTCAAAGAATAGGGATATTTTCATCATTCAAAATTTTAAACCAAAAAGTAAAACTACAGATATTAAATACATATTGGAAAGTGGTGACTGCGTGGATCAATCAGACAAGACGGTGCGCTCTATGTCAAATTTTTTACACCGCCCGCAGTGCACAAAGAATTTCCCTTATCCGATGATCAAGTCTATATGGAAAAATAATGTGACACAGAGACCCTAATCTATGCAACAAATAATTAAAAAATAATAATTTAAATAATATAAAATAATATATTCTTGATCATATAATGTATAGATCGAAAATCTCAAATTCATATCAATTTTATTGTAAAGCAATTTATAGATAATAAACCGCATCAAATGATTTGGACCATTTATGTATAATTTAATCTAAATTTAATCAAATCTAACTAAAGATCCATCAAGAAAATTCAAATCTACATCCCTTCTCTCTCTCTCTCTGCGCACGCGCGTGTGTAGGGCAGACACGGTGATAACATCAATTGAACTTGGGCTTAAATCCGATGAGATCAAAATTAGATAATGGAGGTCCTACATCGATGATTCAAACTGTTGGATGCGATCTAATACCTCAAAACTACTTGTACACTAAAAATCATATGATTTGAAGATTCCTAACTTATGCATCAAATAACTAAAAGTATATCTAATTTAATTTTATTTAGACTATCTGATTTTTGACTACTTGATGCAGAGATCAGGGATCTTCAAATCATATAATTTTTTATATACAAGTAACTTTAAGACAGTAAATCATATTCAACGACTTTGATTGTTGATGTAGGATCCCTATTATAAAGTTTTGACTTGATCGAATCTGAGTCAAAATTCGATCGACTTGATTCTAGTGTGACTATACACACACACAAACTTATAACTCCGTGTGATGCACGAGATGCAATTTTTTCCTTGCCCTCCTCCGCCTCCTCTCTCTCTGTCCCCTCCCGCTAGTAGCCTCCCCACCACCCTCTGCCTTCTCGTTGACTGCCATGAGACCCACCTCTGTACCCCTACCCTCAATCTTCTCGGTCCTTTGTCACTCACAGAACTTGAGAAATCCATCCGATCTCCATGCTCTCCTTTCTTCATCACCCTCCTCTGCTTCCTCCTCTCTCCTCCATGTCGATGGACTCCAGCCACCCTCTGCCTCCTCGCCACCTTCCACCGTAAGGCCTCCCTCTGTGCCTCTGCCCTCAACCCCCTTGGCTCTCTCCTACTCACATCACCATAACTCGCACAAAAACCTGTATGCTTAAAAAACCCCAATCGAAACTTAAGAAACCCTTTCGATTTTTGTGCTCTCCTTCCTTGCTCACCTTCCTCTACCTCCTTCTCCTCTCTCTCCTCTGCTGACGGCCTCCCCGCTGCCCTCCATCTCCTCACTGCCTTCACCAGCCACTGCAAGTCCCCCTTTTGAGCTCCTGCCCTCAACCTCCTTAGCCCTCTACTGCTCACACTGCCATAACTTGCATAAAAACCTATATGCTCCAGAAAAAACCCTAACCATAACCTAAGAAATCTCTCCCATCTCCATGCTCTCCTCCGCCACATATCTCCATATGTTTTTGTTATTTTTTCGATGTTTTCTCCATAAGAAAAGATACATGACAGATGGTGCCTTGAAAGAAAATAAATACGTGATAGGCAAAGACTAATGCCTTTATTTTAATATATATATATATATATATATATATATATATATATATATATATATATATATATATATATATATATATATATAAGAGCACGCACACAACAACACCCCCAATCTTATATATATATATATATATATATATATATATATATATATATATATATATATATATATATATATATATAAAAGAGCATGCACACAACAACACCCCTATCTTATATATATATATATAAGAGCACGCACACAACAACACCCCCACCTCCCCCCCTCCTCTGGGGCCCAACCAATTGTAGCCAAGTCCATCTTAAATCTATATAATATAAGTAAAATGATCAACATATATTAGAGGCAAAATTTCGTATTGACATGTCAGATTATGAAGTAATCTCTCAACACATCACATGTAAAAGAGGCTAAAAAAGATATTGGCATAGGAGGGGGGATCTAGAAAGGTAGAGGAGCAGGCCACGAAAAGGGAGATAGAGGGAGAGAGGAGGAGATGATGGTAGCAGCGACAGTGACGATGGCGGGGAGAGAGGAGGACATGGCACTGCAGTAGTCGGAGGGGGCATCGAAGAGGGCAAGGCTCTCCATCTCCTCTCAAGGCAATGATCTAAACCTGGGATGGGTCTCGAGACTCATCATCTTATTCTAAATGATATTAAACAATAATTTGTTTGAAAAAAATTAAGGTTTTAGAGATGGATGGAAGAGAAGGGCACTGAAAATCTAACCCTTTGTTTGGTGCAAAAGATTGATGGATGTTTCATCCATCCTTTTTGTTTGAAGCATATAAAGTTTACTCCTTCAAAAACTATCATGGATCAAAGCTAGTTTAATTTTTTTCTTAATCTTATTTTTTTAATAAACTTACTAACTTGCTATTTCTCAACTTTTTTCTCCCAACACGCCACGTGTCAAAAGGGTTGAAAATGATATCGGCGTAGGAGGGGGGTCGAGAAAAGAGGAGAAGGCCGTGGAGAGAGGGATAGGGGGAGAGAGGAGGGGATTGCTGCTGTTAGTGGCGACGATCCCAATGATGATGGGGAGAGAGGAGGATATGGTGCTGCGGTAGTCAGAGGGGGCGTCGGAGAGGGCAAAGCTCTCCATCTCCTCCCAAGGAGGTGATCCGAAGCTGGGATGGGTCTCGAGACCCATCATCTTATTTTAAACGATATTAAATAATAATTTTTTTGAAAAAAATTAAGATTTTAGAGAGAGATGGAGGAGAAAGGCATTGGAGATCTAACCCTCTATTTGGTGCAAAGGATGTGTACAGGAAAGGATGGATGGATTTTTAATCCATTTTATTTATTTGAAACATATAAAATTTACTACTTCAAAAGCTAGTATGGATCAAAGCCAATTTAATTCTTTTCTTAATCTCATTTTTTAATAGATTTACTAACTTGCTATTTCTCTTTTTTTTTTTAAGAGTTTTAATTTCTTTCTTCTGTTACTTCTAAATTTTACGCTGTGAATTCATGCATTAGAATTGTCAAAATAAAATTTAAAAAAATAGAGCTTCTCTCTTTATATCAAATAATTTATATTTTATTTCTGATGCTTAGAGAATGTGTTCTACAAATCTATCTAATAGCATTTTTGACTTTTGAATTTATTAACATTCATAGCATAAAAAAAATATCATTATTATTAGTATCAATTAGGCACTTGAGATCTAACCATCTATTTGGTACAAAAGATGGAGTGAAGGAATGATGAATGGAGAAAAAGATGGATGGATTTTTCATCCATCCTTTTTGTTTGAAACATATTATATTTACTATTCAAAAGCTACCATGGATCAAAGCTAGTTTAATTCTTTTCTTAATCTCATTTTTTTAATAGACTTACTAATTTGTTATTTCTCAATTTTTTTAAAAAAAAATTATTTTTTTTCTTCTACTACTTCTAAGCTTTACGCTGCGAATTCATGCTTTAGAATTATCAGGATAAAATTCAAAAAAATATTTTTTTATATCAAATAATTTATATTTTATTTTTGATATTTAAAAATTATATTCTACAAATTTATTTTATAGTATTCTTAATTTTTAAATTTATTAATATTCATAATATAAAAAATAATAATATTATTAATATCAATTAAACCCTCGCAATGCGCGGGTTAAATACTGGTATGCATAATTATAATACAAGCACGACGATATAACAACATTTTATAAGCAGACAACAATGGTAGGATTAATAATTGAAAATATTGTAAGGAAAAAGATGTAGGTGTTGGGGAATACCGACCGACCCCGCTCATGCCGGCTTATAATCGGGCATACCCGATCGACCGACCGACCGACCGGCCGACCGACCGACCGATCGTCGGACGCCATTATCGGTCGATTAACGGCTCTCTACCGACTGAGGATACGTCGGTCGGGCAGACCTTTTCCACTCTCCCGACCGACTGAACCAGGAAGTCTGATGGCCGACTCTCGCAACATGCCCGACTGACCGTCGAAGGGGCCCGAATCTTTACCCGACGCCACACAGCTGGCCACCGACCTAGGGTCGGTCGACTCCTCCGATCGCCGTACAGCTGCCAGAGACTGTTAGCCCTGACAGCAGCATGCGGCACTGCCTCCTAAGGGCATTATCCCACCTAGGGCATTGTCAACCCTAGTGATTTGACAGCCCCACGGCGATGTGACACTTTCACGGTGACTCTGACAGTCGACGGCGAGTTGACAATTCCTCAATTGTCTGCGTCATTAATGACGGCGCCATACTATGCTCCACTATATATATCGGGGAAGGCTACAGTGCCAAGGGCCTTGAAAAAAGGACAGGCTTGCTCCCTTTCTCACTCTCTCTCGATTGAGCTCTCTGTCTTCATTTTACTGTTGCCCAGTCACCTCTCTGACTTGACCGTCGGAGGGTCCCCGTCGGAGCTGCCTCCGGTCAGTGTGGACTTTCTTTTTGCAGGCACTCGTTCCCGGCGACCAGGCGACGAGGGGATTGGCCGCAACAGATTGGCGCGCCAGGTAGGGGGTCTTCTCAAGCAGTAGATACTAATGACAAAGACAAGAGCTCAACGATCGAGAGTCACCGGGTCGACGAGGCGCTCTTTCCGTCGGGAAGAGGCCTCTCCGCCACCCTCCGCGGTGGAACCTAGCTCTCCGCACCCCGCGGTGATCACGGAGGCGCAGATCGCGGCAATCGTGCGGCAGATGACCGTGCTGACGGACGCGGTCAAAAGCCTCCAGCAACAACCGACCGGGCAACCGACGGCACGTCCGATGCCCTCCAGGAGCAGCCACCGGCGCCTGCGTCGATCTCCGTCGCCTCCGTGCGAGCGCCTGTCACAGCGCTCCCACAGAGAGGAGGAGGGGCGGCCGCGGCACGATGCCCATCAGTCCCAACAGCTTTCTCCCTCCCAGCTGGAGCGAGCGAGGAAGGAGAAGCGACCGCGAACGCCGTCCGCCTCCCTCTCGAAATCTTCCGGAGACTCCACCCCTGGGATCTCCCAGCACCGACGGACGGACGACTACGAACGCAGGTTCGAGGAAATCGACCGTCGGCTTGCACAGTTGCAGGTGGACGGGCAAAAGTCTTTGAACGACGTCGACTTTCAGACCGCCCAACCTCTTTCCCGACTCATTCTCGACGAACCGATCTCCAGTCGGTTCAAGATGCCACACGTGGAGCCCTACGACGGCTCCACCGACCCAATCGACCACCTGGAGAGCTATAAAGCTCTCATGACGATTCAGGGGGCAACCGACTCTCTCTTTTGCATCGGCTTCCCCGCCACGCTCCGTAAGGCTGTCAGGGCCTGGTACTCTGGTCTTCGATCGGGAAGTATCCACTCCTTCAGACAGCTCGAGCACTCTTTCGTGGCTCACTTCAGCACCAGTCGGAAGCCGCCGCGAACGTCGGACAGCCTTTTCTCCCTCAAACAGGGAGAAAATGAGATGCTCCGACACTTCGTGGCGCGATTCAATACGGCCACGCTTGAGGTCCGGGACCTCAATGAAGATATGGCTATCTCCGCCATGAAACGGGGGCTGAGGGCATCCCGATTCACCTACTCCCTGGACAAGACCCTCCCCCGCACATATGCCAAATTGCTGGAGCGCGCGTACAAGTATATGCGCGCGGACGAAGGAGCCTCCGACCGGCGCTCAACCGAGTTCAAGGGTCCGAAGGAAAAGCGAAGGAAGGGTCGGGACCCCGCCGAATCTAGCAGGCCCCCGACTGATGGTCGGGTCTCCCCCCGCGACGAAACCAAAAGTCGCCTCGACGGCAGACTCCAAGGCCGACACGCCCCAGGTATGACTCCTACACTCCTCTCTCCGCTCTCCGTGCGCAGATTTTGATGGAGATCGAGGGGGAAGAATACCTGCGACGGCCTCCGCCTCTGAAGGCAAAAGGCCTCGACCGACGGAAGTACTGCCGATTCCACCGGGGCCACGCCACAATACCGAGCAATGCATCCAGCTTAAGGATGAGATCGAAGCTCTCATCCATCGAGGGTATCTCGGTAAATTCTGGAGGAACCCGCCGACTCGACCTGTGGCCGACCGACGACCCCCGCCGACTGAGGAAGTGACCACCAATCAGCCGACGGCCGGGGTTATCAATATGATTTCCAAACGACTTGGCCCGGGGACGTCTGCTGAAGGGGAGCCCATGAAGAAGCTGCGTCCAAACGACGTGATTACTTTTATAGAGGAAGACGTTCGGGGCATCCAAACTCCCACGACGATGCTGTTATTGTTTCGACAATAATAGCAAACTATGATGTAAAAAGAATTTTCGTAGATAATGAAAGTTCGATAAATATTTTTTTTACTCGACCTTCTCCCGGATGCAACTATCAACCGACCGACTCAAGAGGATCTCTACGCCCTTGATAGGCTTTGCCGGGGACGCCGTCATGATGGAAGGTGAAATTATCCTGCCCATGACGGCCGGCACCGAACCACGACAAAGCACGGTTCATTTGACTTTTGCGGTCGTTCAAGTACCTTCGGCCTACAATGCCATACTTGGAAGACCCGGACTTAACGCCCTCAAGGCGATCGTCTCGACGTACCATCTCTTGGTTCGGTTTTCGATCAGGAACGGAGTCGGAGAGATGCGTGGAGACCAATAGCTCGCTCGTCGATGCTTCCAATTTCCTCTCAGAGCGACGAGTTGAGGGGCTCCCTGATGATCGACAAACTAGACCAACGGGAGGAGGAAGAACGGGGCTCGCCGGCCGAACAGCTCGTGTCGATCCCGATTGCAGAAAATCCCGATCAGAAGGTTTGGGTCGGGTCCCAACTACCCGACCCGGAATGCCAACGTTGGCGGAGCTGCTAACGACCAACGCCGACATATTTGCTTGGTCGGCAGCAGATATGTCGGGCATCCCCCAGAGACAATAACCCACCGACTCAACATCGACCCGACATGAGACCGGTGAGGCAGAAGAAAAGGTCTTTTGCTCCTGAAAGACAGAAGGCCATCGACGAAGAAGTGGACAAGCTGCTCGAGGCGGGCTTCATCAGAGAAGCCGCATATCCCGATTGGCTCGCCAATGTCGTCATGGTCAGGAAAGCCAACGAAATGGAGAATTTGTATCGACTACACGACCTGAATCGGGCCTGTCCAAAAGATAGCTTTCCACTTTCAAAGATCGACCAGCTGGTGGATGCGACGTTCGAATTTTGACTGCTCAGCTTCATGGACGCTTTGTCGGGTACAATCAGATCTGGATGCGCCCGAAGATGAGGAGCACACTGCCTTCGTGACCCCCAAGGGCCTCTACTGTTATCGGGTGATGCCCTTCGGGCTGAAGAAGCCGGCGCCACCTACCAACGACTTTCAATAAGGTCTTTAAAGATCAGATCGGGCGCAACATGGAGTATACGTGGACGACATGCTGGTGAAAAGTGCGCAGATTTCGGATCATGTTCGGGATCTCGAAGAGACCTTCCGCACTCTACGACAACATCGAATGAAGCTGAATCCGACTAAGTACGCTTTGGGGTGACCTCAGGGAAGTTTCTCGGATTCCTCGTTTCTCAGCGAGGATCGAGGCAACCCTGAGAAAATAAAGGCAATCATCGACATGCGCATCCGAACACCAAGAAGGAGGTCCAGCAGCTGAACGAAAAATCATCGCTCTCAGCCGGTTCATTTCTCGATCAGCTGAAAGGTGCCTCCCATTTTTCAAAACTCTACGGCAGGCGAAGGCTTTTCTTGGTCGGATGAGTGCCAACGGGCCTTCGAAGATCTGAAGAAGTACTTGGCTTCCCCGCCGCTGCTTGTGAAGCCGGAGGTCGGGGAGACCTTGTATCTCTATTTGGCCACCTCCTCTGAGGCGGTCAGTTCGGTGCTCGTCCGAGAAAAGAGAGCCGAACCCATCAGCCTATCTACTATACCAGCAAAGTGCTCCGCGGCTGAAGCTCGATATTCGGAGACGGAAAAGATGATTTTCGCCCTGACCGTCTCCGCACAACGACTCCGTCCATACTTCCAGGTGCATGCTATTGTGGTTCTCACCAACCAGCCCTGAGGGCGATATTGCGCCGACCGGATACGTCGGGACGACTGGCGAAGTGGGCATGAAGCTCAGCGAGTTCGACATACAGTACCAACCGCGACCTTCCTTGAAGGCCCAGGTCCTGGCCGACTTCATCGCGAATGCCCGACAGCCGACCAAGGGTCGGAAGGTGCGGACCCAGGACGAGATGCGGTCTCCGAGCCAGACCCGTTCTCCACCTGGGTACTGCACATCGACGGAGCTTCAAACGCTCAAGGGAGCGGGGCTGGGTTCCTGCTCACCAACTCGGATGGGGTAGTCACCGAGTACGCCCTCCGATTCGACTTCAAAGCCTCCAATAACCAAGCCGAGTACGAAGCGCTCCTGCCGGCTTGAGGATGGCGAAGGAACTTGGGATCGACAGCCTCCGGGCATTCTCCGATTCTCAGCTGATCGTGGGGCAGGTCAAAGGTGAATTCGAGGCGCGAGATCCGCCATGGCCAAATATCTCCAGAAAGTGAAGGATCTCGTAACGCGCCTCAGGTATTTTAAATTTTTCACATCCCTAGGTCGGAGAACGCCCGGGCCGACGCACTCTCCAGACTGGCGACTTCGGCTTTCGACTCTTTGGGCCGGACGTTCGTGGAGAACCTCGAGCAGCGAGTATCGACCGGTCGAAGAGGTGCTACAACTAACAGTGAACCAAGCTGGATGGATCCGATTGTTCGGTTCCTGACTGACGGAATCAGTCCTGAAGATCCCACGGAGGCCAGACGGCTCCGATGGTCGGCCTCCCAATATGTGATCATGGATGGCCGACTCTACAAAAGGTCATTTTTCCTTCCCTTGCTCAGGTGCTTGGGACCGACCGACGCAGATTATGCTCTCCGAGAAGTGCACGAAGGAATCTGCGGGATCACTTGGGGGCAAATCCTAGCCTACAAAGTCCTGCGACAGGGTTACTATGGCCCACCATGAGGAAGGACGCGGCTGAGTTGGTCCGAAAGTGCGAACCTTGCAGAAGTACGCCAACGTGCAGCACCACCGGCCAGCCAAATCGCTCCTATTGTCGCTCCATGGCCCTTCGCTCAGTGGGGGGTCGACATTCTCGGTCCTTTCCCTCCAGCATCGGTCAAAGAAAGTTCATAGTCGTCGCCATCGACTACTTCACCAAGTGGGTGGAGGCCGAGCCCCTGGCGCAGATTACCGAACGAAAGATGGAGGACTTCGTCCAAAAATCCATCATCTTCAGGTTCGGATTGCCGCATACCATTATCACCGACAATGGGCGGCAATTCGACAACCAAGACTTCAGAGACTTCTGCGCAAGGTTCCACATCACGCACCGACTAACTTCAGTCGGGCACCCACAGTCCAACGACGAAGTCGAGGTGACCAACCGGACCATACTACACGGACTCAAAACCCGACTAAATGAAGCCAAAGGCCTATGGGTCGACGAGCTAGGCTCCGTTCTGTGGGCTTACCGAACGACCCCCGCATTCGACGGGAGTCGCCTTTCGGTTTGGCCTATGGGACGGAGGCGATGATCCACTCGAGATTGGGCTGCCATCTACCAGGGTCGAGCGGTATCGAGAGCCGGACAACTCTGATTGTCGGAGGGCCGACCTAGACCTCCTCCCCGAACTGCGAACGAGGCCCAACTTTGCATGGCTTCATACCGACAGAAGGTAGCCCGATATTACAACGCCAAGGTCAGACCAAACTTTTCAGGCCTGGGACTTAGTCCTGAGAAAGGCAGAGGTCTCGAAGCCCCTGGACCAAGGAAAGCTGGCTCCGAACTGGGAAGGCCCTACATGGTAGCAGACACCTATGGGCCAAGGGCTTACCGACTGGAGACTCTGGAAGGGAAATCCATTCCCGGACATGGAACGCCGACAACCTGAAGTTGTATCACCAATGAACTTTGTACTTGTTATTCGGAATACAAATCCAGTTTGAAATTTGGAGTTTTAACTCTTCGACTGACGATCGGTGCTCACTCAGAAAGTCGGGTCCCGACGTCCCGACTCGGACTCGTATCCGAGTGAAACCGACGGCCCGACCGCCGACGACGTATCGGGCGCTCGCAAGGGCCGAACCATCCACGGCGATGGGAGTTGACACTCCTTCTACGGTCGAACTTTCGGGCCTAGACCATCGGCTAGCCTACCGATTGGCCCCGACCAAAGAAAGGCGAAATGCCTATACGACCGTCGTCGTAACTTGCCGACCGGCTACGGCCGGTCGAAGGATATTCGGCTTACCACCGTCTATCACCGATGCGACACAGTCGCATTCATAACTCCCGACCGAGCTACGCCGGCCGGAAGATATTCGGCTTACCACCGTATATCAGAGGTGCAGTATAAATACCCGACACAAGGGTATCAGGATCCGACTTATCATCTTTCCCCGACTAAACGCGTCGGACGACATTGGCTGAACGCATCGGAAGAGACCTGACTGCCAAACCTTTTCCTGGCAGTCGGTCGGCTTCCGACTCAACGAACGCGCCCGACTCACGCGGGGGAAGGATGCCCGACTTACGACCTCGACCATTGAAGGCCGACCCAAAGTTGGGACTTGTTCTACCTTCGTAGCGGCATGAGTTGCCGAACGTCCTAACCGACCTATGTGGGTTAGCGACTTACGCGTTCGGATGCATTCTACAACACATGAAAAAAGAAAAACAGGCAGAGGAAAAAGTTTAAGTCCAAGACTCTGATTTCATTAAAGATCAAAATAGGCTTTACAAAGATGGGCCGAAGCCCGGATACAAGCTGGAGCAAAAGCAAAAAGGAAAAACAAAACTGACTAATCGTCAGAGTCGGCCTCTTCCACTGGGTAGCGATGGGGGAGGTCGGCGGATCCGCTCTGGCTTCGACAGTCGGGGCCGACTGATCTTCGGTAGCCGGCTCTGCATCTTCTTCAGCTTCCGCCCTGGTGGAAAGGCCTTCCGATACTGGTTCGGCCGTCTCCTCCGCAGCTGGGGCCTCCGGCTCTGGCAGAACTACGCTGCTGAGATCAAGTTCGGGTACAGGCCTCGAACGGCTTCCCGAGCATCCTCGTACCCGACCCGGTACGAAAGGAAGCCGCTCTCCAGAAGCTCTTCTCGGATACTCTTTCGAGTCCCGGAAGTCTTCGACGGCCCGACCCAAGGCCTCCTTCGCCGACTCTGCTTCGGCCTTCGCGATGTCTGCATCGGCCTGGGCGATGGATAAGCCTTCTTCGGCCTTGGCGAGATTTTCGAGACTTACTCGGAGCTGCTCGCGGTCGGCCTCCAGCTCCTTAGCGAAGCTGTCTCGCTGTGCCGAAGCGGCGACGGTCCGGGACTTCTTCTTCGCATCGTCCCTGGCCGACTGCAACTCCGACTCCGACGACGTCAAGGCTCCCTTGAGTCGGGAGACCTCCTCCGTAAGTCGGGAGACCTCCCCCTCAAGTCGGCCCTCCTGGTCGGCCGACTGTTGCAACTGGTCGACCAGGATGACCTTGTTGGCTTCAAGGGCCCGACCTTGTCCCTCCAAGCCGCGCGCATGTCGTCGAACTTCCGATATCCGACCTCTAGCTCGGATATATTGAAAACCAGCTGCACAAAGAAGCCGACCGATAAGAGACCGAATTTACGGGAACGCATTAAAGGCAAAGAAAGGAGAAACTTACCCGGATCATCATCGGATAAAATGAAGACAGCATGTCGGAGACACGCTGGTTCTTCATTGCATCGATGTCGGCAGGAAGAAGGAGCGCCTGGCACAGTCTCCTGGCCAAGTCGTGGTTGGCCAGGCCCGACGCACCTTCGGGGAGCGGGAAGTCGGTCGATCCTCCACCGCCGACCGTCCTTCGTCGCCCGACGCCATGGGGGCCTTCCCTCGGCCGGAGCCCAGGCCCTAACATCGGAGATCGATGGCAGGCTTGAGCCCGACCGAGTCTCGACCGACGGTGCGGCGGCAGCAGGCATCGGTCGCTCGGGTTCGCGAGCCTCCTCCCGATCTTCCTCCGCCTGCTGGGCGGTCAGTGTGCCGTCTACGGACTCAGCAGCCCGTCTTTCGGGCGAAGCGGCACCCTCGCCCGACGGTCCCTCGGACGGGACTTCGATGAGCACTGTCGGCGCCGACAGTGCGATGACTGGCTCCGCCCCCGACCCAGTCGGTTCGCTCGATGGAGCTGCATGGGGCCTCTTGGGAGGCTGCGACGGTCCGGCCTTGCACCGGCCTCTTTCTCACGGCGTACTGACGTACGTCGGCTGCCGTCAGTCGTGTTCTCGACGGCATGTCTGAAAAAGACGACAGATGGTCAGTATCGAAAAGAAAAAATAAAAAGAAGAAAAAGGGCAAGAAAAATAAAAATGACCTAAGCGGGGGACCGGGCTAAGGCCGGGTCGTACAGGGCCTACTCGGTGACAAGCTCGCTCTACTTCGGCACCGAGATGTCCTTCAGCCGGTGGAAGTCCTCCCGATCTTCAGCCTCCATCCCGACTGTTCTCGTTCGGCTCAGTTCGCGGATTCCCCCAACGAACAGGGAACCCCCAAGGAACAGAAGACGATGCAAAAAAGAACTGGTTCTTCCATCCATGAATGGACGACGGAAGACCAGTAATGAAGGAGAGCCCTTTCCGAGGAACGAAGTACCACCATCCTCGGGCTTTAGGATGGGGTCGGAGGATGAAGAAAGCTCGAAAAAGGGAGATCCGAGGATCGGTCGGCAAAAGCCGACACAGAAGTGCGAAGCTGACTATCAGCCGAACTGAGTTCGGCGTGAGTTGTGCCGGGCACAGCCCGTAATTGTCAGGATGTTTCGGACGAACTCCGGAATCAGAAATCGAAGGCCGGCCCGGAGATCCTCCAAGTAGAAGGCCACCTGACCCTCAGGCAGGCTGTTAACCCGACCGTCAGCGCCAGGGCGAACAGCCGAAACTGCCCCGGGATGCGGTACTGCTCCCGGAGCCGATCGACGTTCGGCCCCGAAAGTGAAGAAACCTCCACCTCCGGGGTCGACCGAGTGTCGTCGGTCGGCTCTCCCGACCGACCACCTCGTGGAGACGTCCTAGCCATGGATTCAGACGGATGGCAGGGAAGAAGAAGAAGGAGATGGTGAAGACGACAATGGCCCTTAGGAGAAGAAGAAGGAACTACAAAGGAAAAGAGAAGCGGGAGAGTACCTGAATGAGGACTCACACGGGCAGAGTCTCGACAGTAAAATGAGGAGGGTAAAAAACTGAATGGGGGCGACCCTATATATATAGTACCCCCGACGGTCGAGATGAAGGCACGACCAACGAGGACTCCCCAGATCCTGCTGCATGGCGTCATCCGGGCCATCCGTCGGCCCGACGGTTCGACGCACCTGCCTTCAGATCGAGCCACGTCACCTCCATCCGCTCCAACGAACCCGTCCCAATGGCCGCACACCACGTGGCGTAAAGGCCGCGACGTTTCGTATCCCCGAAGGGACGGCGAGAACGACGGTTCCCCTTCCCGATGGGACGAGACGTCTGACACCGACAGGGTGTCTGACATCGGCGGGACATCCGACACCTGCAGGACGTCCGACGCCGACATGACACCTGACGTCGATGGGACGGGACATCTGACACCGACTGGACACCCGACACCAGCGAATCGCTCGGCATTCATGAGACGCCTGACATCGTATCAACTCACGGTACGGTCGGATTTGGCACACGGAGAATCCACTCTTTTCGCCCGGCGTCGCTGCCCAAACAAAGGCATCGGCCAGCGCACCGTCCGACTCAGGAGTGGAGGGGGGCAACTGTTGGAGAATACCGACCGACCCCACTCACACCGACTTATGATCGGGCATACCCGACCGACCGACCGACCGACCGACCGACC
>NC_025993.2:1959039-1986079 GCF_000442705.2 Elaeis guineensis
GATTCAAGACGAATCACGTACGATGCAAAACCTAATACACTTCGAATCTCAAAAGAATAAAAGACGTGCGAATCATACAACTCTCAATTAATAACATACAGATACATTATTGAAATATTACAAGAGAATGACAATCCATGCTGCACAAAGAATCGTCCAAAAAAAAAAAACACTACATATTATTGTTAACAGATCCGACAAAAAGAATCAGAGATCAAACAAAGATCCAGAAAAAAGAAAGGAAAAAAAAGAAAAGAGAGGGTGAGATTGGAGTTGAGAGAGATAAAGAGATTCGAACCCTGGAGCAGGGAAGAGAGAACACGAGGGAGGAGGCCTTGGAGAGCATAACGATGACTCCCAGAGGGAGAGAGAAACAAATGGTAAGCTCGTCTCCACTCCGAATGGAGCTGGCCAACCTCACATTTATTAAGTGCACGTGTTTTGTCGATTTTACCCTTAGTCTTTTGCGGTTGGAGGGCCTGGGGCCTGAGACGGGCGATACTGTATCGCGAGTGGGAGCGGTCGAGAGATCCTGGGTATTTGGGTAAAAAATTTGAGCATCGAGGTTGTCTATAAATACTCTCACCGTACAGGCAAAGGTGGTAGGTGCGATGTAGGTGAGAGATGATGGATGGGTGTTAGCATAATAGCCAATGAAAAGGAAAGAAGGTTTGTGAAGGTTTTAGACTTTTATCCCATCCGATGGAGAAATTCTTTGACGCAGATAATTTCATCTGCAGCGCATCAATTTATGTGATTAATTTATATAATTATTATTTTTAATATATATTTAATTTTTATAATTTTATTTTTTTATTTAAAAATTTTATACGATGAAAATATTTTTATTTTTTAAAAAAATTATAATATTTTATAATATATTATAATTTTTATATGCAGAATATCATAATATGGTCAAAAAAATTATAACATCTTGTATATATTATGACATCATACGTTAAATTATAATTTACTGCAAGCAGAAGATCATAATATAATCCAAAATATCATAATATGGTTTAAGATATCATAATATGAAAGGAGCATCTTTGTTTAACCACTTTTCAATGCGCATTTAATATCTGCAGTTTTACTTTTTTATTTGAAAATTTTGAATAGCAAAAATATTTTTATTTTTTGATATCATAATATGGAAGGGGCATCTTTGTCCAACCACTTTTCAATGCGTATTTAATATCTGCAGTTTTACTTTTTCATTTGAAAATTTTGAATAGCAAAATATTTCTATTTTTTAAGAAAATTATAACATTCTGTACATATTATGACATCTTGCATTATATTATGACATCCCATGGACAAAAATTAAGACTTTCTAAATGCAGGATGTCATAATATGGACATAAGATGTCATAATTTTTTTAAAGAATAGGAATATTTTCATCATTCAAAATTTTAAACCAAAAAATAAAACTACAGATATTAAATGCATATTGGAAAGTGGTGACTGCGTGGATCAATCAGACAAGACGGTGTGCTCCATGTCGGATTTTTTACATCGCCCGCAGTACACAAAGAATTTCCCTTATCCGATGATCAAGTCTATATGGAAAAATAATGTGACACAGAGACCCTAATCTATGCAACAAATAATTAAAAAATAAATAATTTAAATAATATAAAATAATATATTCTTGATTATATAATGTATAGATCGGAAATCTCAAATTCATATCAATTGTATTGTAAAGCAATTTATAGATAATAAATCGCATCCAATGATTTGGACCATTTATGTATGATTTAATCTAAATTTAATCAAATCTAACTAGAGATCCATCAAGAAAATTCAAATCTACATCCCTTCTCTCTCTCTCTCTCTCTCTGCACGCGCGTGTGTGGGGCAGACACGGTGATAACATCAATTGAACTTGGGCTTAAATCCGATGAGATCAAAACTGGATAATGGAGGTCCTACATCGATGATTCAAACTGTTGAATGCGATTTAATACCTCAAAACTACTTGTACATTAAAAATCATATGATTTGAAAATTTCTAACTTATGCATCAAATAACTAAAAATACATCTAATTCAATTTTATTTAGACTGTCTGATTTTTGACTACTTGATGCAGAGATCAGGGATCTTCAAATTATATAATTTTTATATATAAGTAACTTTAAGACAGTAAATCATATTCAACGACTTTGATCATTGATGTAGGATCCCTATTATAAAGTTTTGACTTGATTGAATATGAGTCAAAATTCGATCGACTTGATTCTAGTGTGACTATACACACACACACAAGATTATAACTCCGTGTGATGCACGAGATGCAATTTTTTCCTTGCCCTCCTCCGCCTCCTCTCTCTCTGTCCCCTCCCGCTAGTAGCCTCCCCACCACCCTCTGCCTCCTCGTTGACTACCATGAGACCCACCTCTGTACCCCTACCCTCAATCTTCTCGGTCCTTTGTCACTCACACTACTATAACTCGCACAAAAATCTATATGCTCAAGAAAAAACCTCAATTGAAACTTGAGAAATCCATCCGATCTCCATGCTCTCCTTTCTTCATCACCCTCCTCTGCTTCCTCCTCTCTCCTCCATGTCGACGGACTCCAGCCACCCTCTGCCTCCTTGCCACCTTCCACCATAAGGCCCCTCTCTGTGCCTCTGCCCTCAACCCCCTTGGCTCTCTCCTACTCACATCACCATAACTCGCACAAAAACCTGTATGCTTAAAAAACCCCAATAGAAACTTAAGAAACCCTTTCGATTTTTGTGCTCTCCTTCCTTGCTCACCTTCCTTTACCTCCTCCTCCTCTGCTAACGGTCTCCCCGCTGCCCTCCATCTCCTCACTGCCTTCACCAACCACCGCAAGTCCCCCTTTTGAGCTCCTGCCCTCAACCTCCTTGGCCCTCTACTGCTCACACTGCCACAACTTGCATAAAAACCTATATGCTCAAGAAAAAGCCCCCTAACCATAACCTAAGAAATCTCTCCCATCTCCATGCTCTCCTCCGACACATATCTCCGTATGTTTTTGTTATTTTTTCGATGTTTTCTCCATAAAAAAAGATACATGACAGATGGTGCCTTGAAAGAAAATAAATACGTGACAGGCAAAGACTAATGCCTTTATTTTAATATACATATATATAAAAGAGCACGCACACAACAACACCCCCTATCTTATATTATATATATATATATATATATATATATATATATATATATATATATATATATATATATATATAAGAGCACGCACACAATAACACCCCCTACCTCCCCCCCTCCTCTGGGCCCAACCAATTGTAGCCAAATCCATCTTAAATCTATATAATATAAGTAAAATGATCAACATATATTAGAGGCAAAATTTTGTATTGACATGTCAGATTATGAAGTAATCTCTCAACACATCACATGTCAAAGAGGCTAAAAAAGATATTGGCATAGGAGGGGGGATCTAGAAAGGTAGAGGAGCAGGCCACGAAAAGGGGGATAGAGGGAGAGAGGAGGAGATGATGGTAGCAGCGACAGCGACGATGGCGGGGAGAGAGGAGGACATGGCACTGCAGTAGTCGGAGGGGGCATCGAAGAGGGCAAGGCTCTCCATCTCCTCTCAAAGCAATGATCTAAACCTGGGATGGGTCTCGAGACCCATCATCTTATTCTAAATGATATTAAACAATAATTTGTTTGAAAAAAATTAAGGTTTTAGAGATGGATGGAAGAGAAGGGCACTGAAAATCTAACACTTTGTTTGGTGCAAAAGATTGATGGATGTTTCATCCATCCTTTTTGTTTGAAGCATATAAAGTTTACTCCTTCAAAAACTATCATGGATCAAAGCTAGTTTAATTTTTTTCTTAATCTTATTTTTTTAATAAACTTACTAACTTGCTATTTCTCAACTTTTTTTCTCCCAACACGCCACGTGTCAAAAGGGCTGAATATGATGTCGGCATAGGAGGGGGGGTCGAGAAAGGAGGAGAAGGCCGTGGAGAGGGGGATAGGGGGAGAGAGGAGGGGATTGCTACTGTTAGTGGCGACGATCCCGATGATGATGGGGAGAGAGGAGGATATGGTGCTGCGGTAGTCAAAGGGGGCGTCGGAGAGGGCAAAGCTCTCCATCTCCTCCCAAGGAGGTGATCCGAAGCTGGGATGGGTCTCGAGGCCCATCATCTTATTTTAAACGATATTAAATAATAATTTTTTTGAAAAAAATTAAGACTTTAGAGAGAGATGGAGGAGAAAGGCACCGGAGATCTAACCCTCTATTTGGTGCAAAGGATGTGTACAGGAAAGGATGGATGGATTTTTAATCCATCTTTTTTATTTGAAACATATAAAATTTACTACTTCAAAAGCTAGTATGGATCAAAGCCAATTTAATTCTTTTCTTAATCTCATTTTTTTAATAGATTTACTAACTTGCTATTTCTCTTTTTTTTTTTAAGAGTTTTAATTTCTTTCTTCTGTTACTTCTAAATTTTACGTTGTGAATTCATGCATTAGAATTGTCAAAATAAAATTTAAAAAAATAGAGCTTCTCTCTTTATATCAAATAATTTATATTCTATTTCTGATGCTTAGAGAATGTGTTCTACAAATCTATCTAATAGCATTTTTGACTTTTAAATTTACTAACATTCATAGCATAAAAAAAATATTATTATTATTAATATCAATTAGACACTTGAGATCTAACCATCTATTTGGTACAAAAGATGAATAGACGAAGTGAAGGAACGATGAATGGAGAAAAAGATGGATGGATTTTTCATCCATCCTTTTTGTTTGAAACATATTATATTTACTACTCAAAAGCTATCATGGATCAAAACTAGTTTAATTCTTTTCTTAATCTTATTTTTTTAATAGACTTACTAATTTGTTATTTCTCAATTTTTTTTTTAAGAGTTTTATTTTTTTTCTTTTGCTACTTCTAAGCTTTACGCTGCGAATTCATGCTTTAGAATTGTCAGGATAAAATTCAAAAAAAATAATTTTTTTATATCAAATAATTTATATTTTATTTTTGATATTTACAAATTATATTCTACAAATTTATTTTATAGTATTTTTAATTTTTAAATTTATTAATATTCATAATATAAAAAATATTATCATTATTAATATCAATTAAACCGTCGCAATGCGCGGGTTAAATACCGGTATGCATAATTATAATACAAGCACGACGATATAACAACATTTTATAAGCAGACAACAATGGTAGGATTAATAATTGAAAATATTGTAAGGAAAAAGATGTAGGAATGCGTGAAAACATGCAGTCAAGGTACATCTCGATGTTACGTCAAGTTGACCTCATGCTGGGTTAGATCTACATGTTCATGTCAGGAAAGAACATCCTTGATCAAAATGCTTGTGGACAGCCCTTTATCGTGCATGTCACTTTCAGTAACCTTCCTCCCTGATGTTTGCTAGGCTCAGAGAGGTCAAAATTAAACTCTCAGTCCAAAATTTTTTAAGTTTCTTTTCCCCAGATAACATTGGACGCAAGTTACATATAACATTGAACATTTTTTTATTTTTTTGAGAAAAGTATGCAAGTCAATCTGGCTGTAGTTTGAAACGACTACAGAAATCCCTAGACGAAACCTTGGTTAGTGGACGTCTGATAAAATAAAATCCCGTATATACTGCTGACGAAACAAAAAGAAGCACGAAGGTTGGAGTGTCATGATTTCATTAAGCAACCAAGTACCTGGTTCCCCAAGATTCAAGCTTTATTTTGAACAATATTTTTCCACCGTGTGGACAATACAACATTTTTCCTTGGCCATTGTTGGGCAAAGTACAGAGACTGATACAACACAGCACAGCCAGAGGTCCAAATTACACCCGGTCTTTACCAATGGATGGTAACCTGCAGGACAAGAGATTCTAAGTTCTTCATAAATTGTTGCACACTAACAAAACTTATACTCAACTTTCATTCAGGGACCCCTCATCATCATATATAGTCCGCGACGGTCAAACCCCAATACTAACAATACAAAAAGATATATGGATGTCTCTTTCCATTGTCTCCCTGATGGAACTGTGCATGGCTTTCACAATTCATCCTGTTATCGTGTTAGGATACAGGGATTAGTATGATAAATAAATTGCTAATGTTCATACCAAAAAGACAAATTGCTAATGCAGCTAAAACAAGATGAGAATAATTCTGATCCAGCCTTCGAAAACTTACATGATAATCATCCAGATAATCGCGGCGCTGCACATAAAGATTTCAAATTAGAAAACCATTTAGCTTTAGCGGTGAAAGTACTACAATCTACATTGAAATACAATTAGAGGCTTTATTGAACCATCGCCTCTAATTAGCAGCGGTAACAGCTGGAAGATCATTAGCCTTGAGGATTCTTTCAGAGTTTTGATGTTATAAGAATTTCATGAGGACTTAAATGTTTAAAACTTTTGGATCGTACAGTAGGCGAAGTAAAGAATCGAAATGAACAAAATATCTGGCCTTTATTTACTAATGATCTCTACCAGAAAGATAGTTGAGTCATGAGTTTCTATGGACCCAAAAGAGATGAGGGTGATGTTTAACACAACTTGGAATTTCATGTGATGCGTCCAGATTTTCGCTGTGAAGTCCTAGAGGTTTGTGAAGTTTATCAGATCTTAAACTCTACCCTGCAACTCGCATTCAACTTTGGACAATGAAGGTCGCTTAGACAAATGGCTTTTGATAATGGTATGACCCAAGATCCAGTACATCAAATTCGAACAGTTTGGAATTTTACAAAAGATGCACTGCAATTCAACGAGCCACCCAAGCCTCGTGTTTGCCAACAAATTAAGTTTTAACTGATAAGACAAGAATGATTCAGGATATTTTAGACAGGACAAAAGTAGCTGGAAGAATCAGGAACATGCCAGAATATATTCATTGTACTTTTGTTAATCTGACTACCGAAAGTTGATGATGTTTAAGAAACACAACAATGTTGGCTGATGGCAATGGGTTTCCTCTCAAAAATTAAGCTACCAAAAGATGAGCTGAGTGTTGATATTTTTCTTTGGAGTTGGGATGTGGCTCTGGAAAAGAACATAATTAAAAATTGAACACTATGGCACACGTAAAGCTTGGTTGATGAGAAAAAGAGATTTGAGATTTACCTTTCTATATCTATCCTTGTACCGCTCCCTGCCCCGGTAACGCCGATCATATCCTCTCTCTCTTCTCCGCCGTTCACCTTCCTCCCTTGCTCGCTGAGCTTCCTGCAGAAAGAGCCAGAATAGATAATGTCTTAGAAATGCCAAGCGTTTGTTAAGAAAAATGCTTTCGGTGATGGTTTCATGCAAATGACTAGTTGGTTGGACCCACTAATGCTGGCCAGGCAACTATATACTCAGTCATCCCTTGCACTAATTCTCAACAGAGGCACCAATACCCTGGGCCATGTGACAGAAAACTTTTATATGAACTAAACCAGCACCCCATAGCATTACTCGCTTATGAAAGGCAGATATACAAGAAAAAATTTCGAATAAAGTAGGCTGCTCTTTAATAAATACCTCCTCTTCTCTAGCTTTCCTTACTTTCTCTGCTTCCTCAAATGCTTCTTTCTCAGCCTGAAATTTTCAGCAAAAGATTATAGCATTTATTAAAAGTTGAAATCTAAGGACAATTTACAGCAACAGTGGAAAGGTGTGAGCCCACCTCTCTATTTTTCGCCCAAGTTTCTTCCACTACCATTTTTGCATACTCCGGGTCATCACATATCAAAATGTTGTCAAAAACTGAACCAGCCTTTACCTGTACTTACATCATCATGTTAAAGTTTGTATCATTTAAATCAATGTCCAGTTAAAAACATTTGTGGCAAATTATCCGTTAATCTTTAGTGAAAAGAATTAGGCAAGAACGCTACAGTGATTTACCTGCCACACTTCAATCCCTACATATTTTATAGGCTTCAGAACATAGAGATCTGGATCATCTTCAAATTCTGACGCGGGGGGGGGGGGGGGGGGGGGGGTGAGATTTAAGCTGAATTAGTGAGCTTACGTAGATAACTATAACTTAGAAATAATTCCTAAAAGAAATAGTATGACCGGCACATGTTCATATGCTTTTTGAAGATTGCTTGTTCAAGTAGGAAAGAATATAAGAGAAACAACAAAACAAATAAATATAGACAGCCACCAACTGACATTTATATAGGTACCAAAAGATTTTAGATAAGCCCTGTAAAGGTTGACATGACATGAAAAGGTGCTCAACAACTCATCTAAACAAGTGCAGTAGAATCTTTCAAGGTGAAGAAACAAATGTTAATTTAGTTGGTCCCTTTTTTATAAACTGCATAAAAGAATTGACAACTGAAGGTCAAGGCAAATCGTGCAGAAATTTTAGTGTGAGTAATCTTTATATCTGTTCTTGTTTTTTCCAAAAGGAAAAAATAAATAGTACTGGATATCTGACACATTCAGCTGGAAGATTACATTATTATATTGGAATGTCAGATTTAAAAGTTGTGACATTTGAAATAAACCATAGAGTGTTTGGTTTACTAAAACCAAACCAAATTTGGCATCAAAATAATTTCTGAATATTTTCACAACAAATACCCACCCAAACTTGTGACATTTGAAATAAATCGCAGTGTTTGCAAAACCAAACCAAGTTTGGCTTACCAAAACCAAACCAAGTTTGGCTTACCAAAACCAAACCAAGTTTGGCATCAAAATAATTTCTGAATATTTTCACAATAAATACCCACCCCAATGAATTGGGACGACAAGTTTCAGTGCCTCAGCACTTTGCAACATGGAGGAATGCCAGAGGTTTCTGAATAAGAACTCATCAGCAATGCATGTAAAAGAGGTCTGGTTTAAACTATATATATATATATATATATATATATATATATATATATAGAGAGAGAGAGAGAGAGAGAGAGAGAGAGAGGGAGAGAGAAGGGGGGATCACATTAAAGGTTGTTTACTAATTGCAGTTGAGACTTAAAAGTGGAAGCACAGACAATTTATTTTTTCCAAAAGTCTGTCAACAGAGAAGGCTTTTATCGGACAAATCAACTCAAGCTCTATTCATGTGAATGATCAGGATTCTAAGAAGATATTTTGCTTACACAAGGCCTCATAACATTTAAGCGATCTGCCAGGAGATCACAGTCTGTAATCTGCATTCAACTCTTTACCTATCAAATCCATGGAGAAAGAAACTTCCTTTTCTCATTAGTACTGCTACAGCAAGACCTTGTAACATCTAGGTCAACATTCGGTTGGCCGACTTCTCCCAAAATTATTAAAAAAAATAAAATATGGTGAAGTCGGCGACGCAGATAAAATGTGAAAAGAAAAAAAAACGAAACAGGGGCGAACCCCTATTTCGAACTAGAGAAGGGCGAAGGCCCTCCTCCGACCTTAGCCGTCCTCATCCCCCATCGACGCTGGCTCGATGGCCGTCAGGGAGGTCGCGGCAGCATCGCCATCCGTCTGAAGGCCTTCGAGGGCCTCCAGTGATCTGGTAAGCATCCCCCCTCTCTCTTCTTTCCTCTTACCCTTACTGAGCTTGGCAGAGCTTGGATGACCTCCGGAGGCCCTCTTCTTCCTCTCCCTCTCCTTCTATCCCCCCCCCTCTCTTTCTCTTTTTCTTCTCCCTCTCCTCTTCTTTGCCCCATCGGTTCAGCCCAGCACAAACCGGTATGGACCCATACTGAACCACATTGCTGGCCGGCTAGCATGGATTCCGGTTCTCGTTCCGCGGTCCTTGATCTAGGTCAGTTCAAAAATAAAGTCTTTTGCCTGCATTCAGCTTCTCAAGCTCTTAAAATTTATTATACCATGAATATCAAAATCTGTGGAGATGTATGGCCTCTTTGAATGTATTATCCATGTCTAACCTCCCCACAGAAGATAACATTGTTGAGCAGCAAGATACATGGGAGGAGAGTTTGCAGGGATTGGTTATGGTCGCAGACACCCCTACTCCTCAAAATTAGAATAAGGAATTCAAATGAAAAAGGTGATTTACTATATCCCTAGAAATATAGGGAACGTGTGGTCCACAATCTCCTTCCTCTCCTGATCCCTTCAAATTTCCCTCCCATATACTGACTGTTCATTGACTTCATACCATGCAGCTAGGCTACACATGGATAATATGTTCATGCATCCAACCAAGACCTTAAACTTAGATTTCTTACACTAATACCGCTGATGCTATGACAGCTGCTACTACCATTGTAAGGCAAGCACACATGCGCATGGGTGCATATAAAAAAATGGTAACTGAAAATGAAAATTGAAACTAAACCATAACCAATAGAGGCTATCCTAGTTCTCTGCTGATATGCTTAAGCACAGAAAGAATACAAATAGAATAGAAACTCTGAGTTCTTCTAAAGTTCATTATTTGCCTCAAAATGAAGAAAAGTAATAATGATATTTTTAAGTGGTTCAACTAAACTATATGATTTTCAGTATTAGTTCTTTGATTCTGAGGTATTTTTGCCAAGCAGTAGCACCAATTAAAATCCTTTTTGTTGCAAAGTAAAATCTTGCATTTGAACACTTTCACTTGAATACCATTTCAAGTAACTCGGAATGTCAGACTGACATATGGTTGATATCAAGCAACTAAGCTTTTAGGAACATATGAATGTAGTTAATGTGGAATCAAGATATACACAGATAAGCTCCAAAGCTCCACAACATATTTGAACATCACATATGCCAAGGGATTTCTTGTTAGAACTATTTCCTTCCTTTTTTACCATAATTAAGAGAATGAATCTGATTTAATTCTCAGCTTACCTGGGTTGTCAATCCATGGGACCTTCCATTTCCCCTTGTAGTTTGGATTCTTGATCTTCTGTAGTTTCATAATATATGTCATAGATAAGAAACATATATCACTACAGTCAATTGTGATTTGTGAGATTTCAGTCACTAAAACTAGACATAGTGGAGCAAACAAACCTTGCGTTTCCATGGGCCTTTGTATGCTGGATTTGGTATCTTTGGTGGTCTCCATATGCCATCTTCATCATCATCCCATGTATCAGGCTGATTGGCAAGTAACAAAATTATTCAACCTCACTAACCAGAAAATGTATTTTCCTTTGGAAATTCTTTTTTTTAAAAAAAAAAGCCTACCGAAGGCACATATGATCACTCTGCAGGCCAAGCCAAATGCTTGTGAGAATTTCATCTTACATTATCAAAGATAACGAGCATACCTTTCTAGCTTTTGGATCGGGAATTTCTTTTGGAATTGAATCATATCCCTACAAGGTATAGATAAAAAGTAAGAACAAGAATAAGCACGTCCAGGAGGGAAAACATTTCTTTGAGTCTGCTGGAAACCTCTGGCGCAACATCATCAGGATCATCAATGTACTCCTTATCATCCCAGTCTTTAGGCTGCAACATTAGTTTTTTTTGTAAAAAGAAAAAATAAGTGTTCATCACGATGCCATAGATTGTAGACCTTACTTATCAGTAATATGGTAGCACGAGATGATAGAGCAAGCACCAACCTTTTTAGCATTGACATCTTTAATTTTTCGAGGTGGAAGAATATCCCAATCAGTATACATGCTTCCAGAATCTCTCTCTCGGTTATCGACAAGAATACTGTATGAGGCATCAGGCCTAAGAATAAATGTGTATACATGTGTTAACTTGTCTGTCTCACATTGTAAATCTTTCTTTATAGGGTAATTCTGTCCCTGGTAGGAAAGGATAAGATGGAGCTTCTTTGTCTGCGAGCCACAAATGTCAGGCCCGAACATGAAACTGCATAAAAGAAATGCAAATAATCAAGATGTTGAATATTGCAAAACTGCAAAGCAGCAAATAATTAAACAAAGTGCACAAGAAAATGACAGTCCAGTCAGATTGGAAGAAAATTTTAATCTTAAGTAGAAAATCTGGTCCGCAGAGTTTTAACTCTATCCAGTTCAAGTTGAAAGTTGTATATCATTGGCTCCCACCCTAGCATCAGCAGCCTACAAGATGGCACTGATTTCCTAGCCAATCAATACATTGCAAGAGAAAGCTTGCCATCAGAAAACTAGAAGACCAGCTAGAAGAAAGAAACACCACCTTATAGTTTTTGCACTTTAACTTTATGCAATCAAGGAGCCACCCTTAAATTTCCCCGAACTCGAAATAAGGATAGGCAAAGGAAAGTAGGCAAGCTTTAGTATAATAGACTGCATTTGTTTTAGAATAAAGCAAAAATTATAACCCAAATGGCCAACACTGAAACATAATTCTCATCATATTGCTGCAGAAAAGGATTCCACCAAATATGGTAGACAGATAGTGCACCAAGAAAGCTCACCAGCTCCAAAATTCACTTAGTTCTGTTTTCACGTGACTCCAATACATTCTTTCTCCATATACTTAGTTTTAATGAACCTAAATAATGTGAACTCCCAAATGAGACAACAATAGTCCTACAGGGCAAGCATCCTTTAATGCATCAAAAATTTCAGTTGGCAACGGTACAAAATCTAATCACAGGGTTTATGGTCATTCAATGATAGCACAAAAGTCTGCGGAGGACTGAAATTATGATCCAAAGAAAATATAAGTAAATAGTAGCTAAAGATATTTCAAAATGTTGGAAAATCAAAAGGAGTAAAACATATATCACACATTTGAAGAAATTATGCAGCTAACCTGTATGGAGTATCACCGCCAAATTTCTTCTGATTTACATAACCAGAGAAAAGCTTAATGTAGCCACCACCACATTCAATGTCCTGCTCAAATTTTATAGAATATTGGACCACCAATGTTCTGTTCTTATTACTGAACTCTGGGATCTTTGCGGATATCGCAAAGTGTCTGGCATCCATGGATGTCTGTATACCTGAATTGACCAACAGCAGAAAATGCATATGCTCAGAGCAAAAATGAAATTACTGAGGAAAAACTAGCAAGTGCATTCAAAATCAGCTTCTGCTCATCATTACAACACTTATTTGATACCTTCTCTGGTGTATAGAACTCAAAAGTGCTTGTTAAGATCCTCACCATAATAGAAGCAACGAGTTGAGAGTTAAAGTTCAAGATACACAAAAAAGACAAAAAAAAAAAAGAAAAAGAAAAAAAGAAAAACATGCCTTTGTCATCTGGATCTCCAGCCCATTGTCCCGCCGTGTGTTTAAAGGAACCAGCTTTTCCTTCACTCTTCTTCCAGTCTGATTTTACCCAACGTCTCCCCCAACCATCTTTTCAGTAACCACATACAAAGACAACAAGGCTATGTTAGCCAATCAAATTAGATGTATATACATGATATAAGTCATTATGAAGTGATGTCAAAAATAGGAAAGAAGATAAAAGAAACACTGTGCAATCATCAAACACGTATGCAATCACTAATCAGCTACAACTTTATATATGGAACAACCTGATACAATTATAGTGCAGTTTGTGACCTTTTTCAGTGCATCTCATCTAAATTCTTGTAGCCCAAATCTTGCACCAAATAACTGATCAGTTCAGAGTCATCAGCTCCTAAACTTAGTTTCC
This sequence comes from Elaeis guineensis, assembly GCF_000442705.2. NCBI lineage: Eukaryota > Viridiplantae > Streptophyta > Magnoliopsida > Arecales > Arecaceae > Elaeis > Elaeis guineensis. Next base: position 1,972,570 of record NC_025993.2, read on the forward strand.
ACTCGAATATGCTTACAAGCGAATAAGGATTAGCGTTAAAACTAGGATTTCCTAGTCAAGAACTGGTTGTCAACCTGACAATAACCATCCTCTTTTTCTCAACCTAATGTTGGTTTTGGATTGTGCAAAATCATTCATGCATTGATAGTGCATAATTTACTGCGAGTGTTTGCTGCAGAATGGATTAAACCGATCTATCGTAACCTATTTTACAAACAACAACAGAAGGAAGGAAGAAAAAAGAAAAAAAAACCTAAAATAACTTTTTTTACCACTTTAGACTCATCTGATCCCCCCTTGTAAATGAACTGACTAACACGGTACCTAATGACAAAACAATTTTGGAAACAACTCCAGCTGGAAATAAAAGCCATTACTTAACCAGGAAAGTTTGAAACATTAAATGCCTCATTTGGAACTAAGCTAAGCATCACTCTAGAAGTAAACATCAGAAACCTAAAGATCGGGCCAAATTAGAAACCAGCAGTTGCTTAACGATTCTTTAAAAAAAGAAAAAAGGAAAATTTAGACGTAGTCCCTCATCATGAAGATTAAAGAAAGAATAGTTAGAAAAACTCCATGGTAATACTTTTTCTTGAACTGAATGTTTTATATCATGGAAAGATCAATTGCTGCGAAGAAAAACAGCGATAAATGCATCAAGAAACCAGCTTAATATCATGCAAAAATAGGTATAAATTGGGAAAAAAATGTGAGGAGTTGGTAGATACCATCGAAGCGCTCTTCAAGATGATCTCAGCAGTAGAGAACTGGAGGAGTGCAGGAGAGAGGAGGAGGAGGAAGTGGAAGTAGAAGCGGAGTGGAAGAGCTAGGGTTCGTTCCGCCATCTCCGGCAGTCGCCGAGAAAGAAGCGGAGCCCGAGTGGACCTTTTATAGAGATTCCTTCTTGGTAAACGCCCTTGTGAGAGAGGCTAAATTGCAGCAGTACCCCTCTCAGTTTCACGCTCGGGGAATGGCAAGATTTGAGCTGAGAGGAAGACGCTGGCAATTATAATGATCAGGTTAGCGTACATTTTTAATCGCCGTCAAAAGACAATATTTCGTGATAAACTAATCATTTATTTTATTTAGTATGTTAATGATATATGCGTGACTAATATCCTAAACATTAAATTTATGATTAAAATTACATTTGATCAACGTAGATAATTTTAAAAAATAATTTAAATTATCTATAAGATAGATTGCTATCATTAAATTATCAATAATATTGATTACTATATTTAGTACATGTAGATAATATTATAATAAAATTTTAAAAATTTTGATTGACATATTTGGTATGATAATCAAATTATTAATAATGTAACATCAAATTTTTAAAATATTCTTTCTCCTCCTTTTTTTCTGTATCCATTTTCTCTTTCTTTCTTCTGTCGTCTACTTTCCTCCTCTTCTTCCTTCCGTATCTCCAATACCCACCGCTGCCATTCTCGCAGCTCACCCAGATCTCTTCGGATAGAACTTCACCACATCCCCTGGCGATATCTCTCCCAGGTGGAACTTCATTGCATCCCCACCATTGGACGTGGAGTCGTGGGCACGGAGGAGTGCGACAAGCAGGGCGAGGGGAGCACGCTGGAGGGCCGGGGGTGGTGCCAGAGGCACAACGGGCAGGAGGCTACAGGGGAGGGGAGCACAGAGCAACGGCAGGTAGCACGATCACAAGAGGGTTGGGGGAGGCGGAGCAAGCGGCGGAGGTGCTGCGTAGGGGGGTGGGGGTTCATGTTCGACTGGAGCCACGAGGGAAAGAGAGATTTAGTTTTTTTTTTTATGAGTACAGTTTCATTCAAATATTTTATTATCAAATTATCAAATATTTGATAATCTGCACAGCCACTCTTTCTAAAGCAATTTGGATTGCCATCTAAAGAACTACCAAATGTAGTTTCCGATGGGTCTCTTTAAATCATCAGCATTCTGATAGATTGCCAGCTACCAAATGCAACCTAAAATTATATATGCACTAATATATGTACATGCTGCAGAGATAGTTTAGATTCTCGAGTAGACGCTGTTAAGAAGAGTAGAAATAACAGAATGAAGTGGATACTCCAAAAACTTAATAAATATTAATATTTTATTAAGCTTTATTTTTTATTTTAAAAAAATAAAAATATTTAAAAAAATGGAGTTGAATCTTGCGATGGATATTATCAATAAATATTTTCTTTGGTCCTTACCTTGAATGATTTTAATTTATGTATAGTTAGATGGTTTTACGATATAAGAAATATTTTGAAATTATTTTTGTTACAATGACGCATGCATTCATGTGTAATCTATTCTAAATAATTACTTAAATAAAATATAGATTTTTTACTTCTTATTTTCAAGCTTTAAATTTTGTGTTTCTTAAGAAATGAGTCCACATTAGATAATTTCTTCGGCATCATATGCCACATGGGCATCTCCAATAAGTCATAATTGAAATTAGATATTTCACGATTTGATATATAATTGACATATAGTAATTTAAAATATATAAAATATTATTTTTTTTAAATTAAATATTTATGTATAAGCTATTCTAAATAAGTTAACTTAAACAAAATATGAAATTTTCATTTATGACCTTTTTAAGTTTTAACATCTATGGCATGCCTACGAAAAAAATATGTTATAACTATTAGCAAATTTTAAATATGTTATACCTATAAGCAAATTTTAACCATAAATTTAATTGAATGCTCAAAGAAAGATAATAAATTATTTAATCTCTAGCCATTTGTATGTTTTCCTACTACAGCTTATGACATACTAATAATACTAATATAATAATGTAAAACTTGAAATATCAACCAACGATAAATTTACCATCTCAGTGGAAGGATTAAACACTAAATGGCGTTATTTCATTTTACATACACGTAGATAATGATATGTAGGAAACATTAATGGTGCCAACAAGTGAGGTTGCTAAAATTACTGGAATCTAGGAATTAGAAACCAATGACATGAGTTTGATTGCCATCCTTACCTTGATTTAATTCACCATCATCGGTCTTTAGTAAACTAAAACAGGGAAGAGAGAAAAAGTATAGCACATGGCAGTGTTTAGATTCGGATTCCCCCGAATGGGAAAATGATGTCAATTTTTACGTCACGTGCCTGGCACATGCAAATTCTAGTTTGCAGGATATTTCGGTAGTTTCTTGGAGAACAGATGGGCGCTTTGGTATCCAACCGTGGAAATATTAGTCACCGGCGACTCCGGGACCCACCATCCATGGACGACTTGCCCAGTCTCCGTGGATGTAGACTTAAAACGCCGGGCTGCGTCCACTCCTCTTAACCCACATCCTCTCTCGCTGGATGACACCAAAATCGGCTCCGGTTCGACGAATCAGCTCCCAAAATGCTTCCACGACCCTTTCATGGACCAACCATTACCTGACACGTGCACAAAATTACGTGTAATAGTTTCGACAAAAATCCATGGGAGTTCAGAGGACCAACTTTGGATTCTCCAATGGGGAGTCAAATGTTTGCGAGGGTGCTTTCACAAGAAGTGGACATACAGTACAGGTCTTGTTCTACGACCCCAGGTCAAAGAATTGACTGACTTCTTAACCAAAAAAAAAGGGCATTGACTGACTTCAAAGGATGCTTCGTTGAACAACGGGTTCATCAGATCTATCGCACATATCGCTTGGTAGACGTTTCGCACAAAACAAATCATGTTCTAGTTTTTGTCTTTTTGAAAGGGCTAGAGAAATGGAGGGAAGCCCACTCGATAGAATACCCAATCTGATGCAGAGCAAGGGAATGTGAAATTTCCACCCCTTAGCTTCTTCAGTTTGGAAGAAAGGGTGCAACAACTCACAGATCAAAACTCAGGTCACGAGATGTGAAGCATTCGAGGGTAATTAGCACGTACCATGGATGGGGAATAAGAATTAATAGTTTTGATATGAGAGAAGAGTATGCAGAATTTATTTTTGATTTGCTAACGATGTCAACCTAGTTTGAAATAATTGAAATCACTTGCGACTCCATTGAAATTCTAATATAACATATCATCTAATTCGACATGTGCTAGCTAGGTCAGCTGTAGTCTTGTTGAAATCACTAGTTATCTAGGTTCAATCTCACCCTTAACTTATAATACACACACATACACACACAAAGCAAGCAAAATAATCACAGAATGTTTTACAATATATGAGTTTGATATTAAATTTGACAGATAGTAAAAAAAAATGACATAATTGTTATGTCTTTGCCTTTAAAGCTCAGAAACATTTACAAACTTTTAAAAATTAAAAACCCAGAAACTAAGCAAAACAGTGCACCTCTCTTCAACTATTCACCACATATAAATACAATTTCATACAATAATTAAGGCAAAAAAATAAGAATAAAAAAATTAACAAGTATCAAAAGCTGCCCCCAATTCCTCCTTTTGTGTCTTTTTTTTTTTCTTTCAAATTTTTTTTCCCAAAAAAAAAAAAAAAAAGACACACCAGAATCTCCCTTTCTTATCCCTCATCTCCCATACGCCCTTTTGGAGAACACAACCAGCACCCTCACAGAAATCCAATCTGTACACGCACTCCTCAAATTAGCCTGCTCCCATAATACCAACAATGAAAACAGAAAAATCACAGGATGCCACGTAAACTAGCCCCGGTAATCGTCACGCTGCCACGAATCCAACGGCGGGGAACACTTACTTTAACTTGCATCGAGATTCGCGCAACAGATTCGATCATCCCTTCCGGCCGGGCCGCCCTCCGCCTCCTACCGCCGCGGCCGAGCTCCCGCCGCCGAGAGCGACGGCGGCGGACTCCACGTGGGCGAGAAGATACTCGTATATCTTCTTCCTCAGACGTTCGATCGTCTCCTCCGGCACGCCTCCCCCTTCGCCGCCTCCGTCCTCCGCCTCCGCCGCCTGCCCTTCCCTCCGCCGCCCGATCCTGTCCAACCAATCGTTCACCTTCTTCAGCTGTGACAGCATCCCGGCCACCTGCTCCCGATCCCACGGCCCTGGGGCCGCCACGTCCGCATCCAGAAACCTCTCCACGAACCCCAGGAACCACCCCTCCCCTCCTCACTCAGCACCCGCGCCAGCTCCGCCCCCTCCTCCAGCCCTCCACCGCGAGCCCACTCCGGTGGCGGTGACCGCGGGGCCGCCGTTCCCCGCGCCTTCCCATTGGAGGTCGTAGCCGGCGACGGCTTCCCCGATCCAGAACTCACAGGCACTGCAGGCGGAGGCGCCCGAGATTTGGCCTTGGAGGAAGCTGCCGTGGTTTTGGAAGGGCCGTCGAGGACCACCGCCAACGAGGTGGAGGCGGCGGCGGCGGCGGAGAGCGGCGGAAGGTGGGGCTTGTGGTGGTAGAGGGAGAAGGGGGAGAGGTCGGTGGCGAGGGCGGCGTGGACCCAGGTGTTGGCGCGCCGGCGCTTGTCGGCGCAGATCTTGAGGGATTCCTCTGGAATGGGGTTACCCGCCGGGGCCTGGTCCGGTGAGGTTACCGCAGTCTTGGCGAGGGAGTCGGTGACGAGGGAGGCGCGGGAGAGGGAGGCGTGGAGGGCTAGGAACTGCTCCACCGCCGGCTGGGGGTTATCCTCCTTCGCGGTGGACGTTACTTCTGCGTACATGCTGCAAGCAAATGCACCCTATAAGCAACAGTTTCAGTTCAGAATTTATCAGTGCCTACATGTGTTCGTCAGTGTGTGAGGAACAAAAAGGGGAGGGAAAAAAGAAAAGAAAAGAAAAAAAATTCAAAGACCACAGCAAAGTTTCAAATGGCATTTTATCAAGTGCAAGACATTTGACAACTGTGGGTATGTAAACTTTGTCGATAATTTTTAGCAATTGAAGAGCTGCAAAGTTGCAAACATTAAAGATTAGTGGTAGCTACTAATGCCGTTCTTTTGGAGTATATGTGGTTCACAAGTGAAATAGGAGATGATAGACAAATATTTACCATTCTAAATGACATATTTCACTTGCAAAATGAGCCAACATTGTAGGAGTTAAACAATGGAAAAGAAAGAAACCGTACACAGATTTTATTCTCCAAGATAATCTCAAGGATCAAACTATATTCAGTTTCCATACTGCCTTCACATAAAGATGAGAAATCCATTTTCTCACAGGCCATCCTTTACAAAGTCTACAAATTTGCAAATAAATACTCTTTGTCAAGCTCAGAGTGATGGTACCTCTTTCAGAAATTGGAGGTATCATGTTCGCTTGTACTACCTAGCTGTGACTATCCTTGTCACTCAGAAATCAAAAGATTACAGGCCCACCTTTATCACTAACTCCGACATGAGTATAGCAGATGAAGGCTATCACACAGATACAGGGCACTTTGGTATTTAAGAATGACCAAATTCCACTGAAAAAGCTTGAAAGCCAGTAAACGAGGTATGGGGGAGGGGGCCTAAAGTCTACTCAGATTTTTGAATAACAATTTATAAATACTCCATCAAAATCATAAGTTAGTGAATACATAACATATTTCCATCCCTATTATCTCAGCATGTTCAAGATGCACATCCTTACGACAGAATTATGTGACCCCCACAATGGGTGTACAGAACCATACCCACAACGAAAGCATAGAAGTTGAGAAAATTCTGCTCTGATTGTCTTAGTAATATAAATGGCATCTACGAATTTGAACAACCAGTTTATTTTTCAAAAATTTGATCATAATAATGAAATTAAGCAGATCCACACACCAAATTGTTTGAATATATTAACCAGTGTCAATATGCACTCAAACAACCAGTTCTAGCAACTACACTAATAAGATCAAACATACTATGAAAAGATAAAACTCGTTTCTGGACCATCTTCAAAAGCACCTGCAAATCTGTCTCACAGAGCCTCAATATCTCAAATTAAGAGAATAGATCATAAAATACTAAAAAAAATCAACTATCAAAACTTCATAGTGGCAGGATAATTTGTTCGTTGGACAGCAAGATCTAAGTAGGCTTACAAAATAAGTGGGCATATGGTTAAGTGCAAGACTGTTATGTTACATTAGACTTATCATGGATGGAGCAGATTGCTTCAAGATAGCAAAGCATAATAGAAAAATTCATATCAACGCTTCTATAGTAGAACAGGAAGAAGCTCAAATGAATTCATGTTTAGGATAAAAGAAAAATGTGGATAGGAATTAAATGCAGAAGTATAAATGAAAATAACTCGAAGTGTAATGCCTTCAGCTCTTGTCAAGTGGAGAAGCGCTGCAAATTACCAAATACAGGTAATTACCTTAAGCATCTAATCAAGCTCTCTGCAGCAGAGGCTTCTTGCAAAGCCTGAATAGCAGCTACTTGTGCAGCATCCCTATACTTCAAAACCTCCTAAATAAAACATAAAACATCAGAACAAATGAATCACTAAACCAGTGAAGTAAGAAATCAGTGTGCAAAAGTCTAGTACATACACAATAAGGTGGTTTACCAGAAGGCCATATAGCTATACCGACCAGGCTGGTTTACCATAAGATGGTAATAACAAAAAACAAGACCTCATGAGATGGTTGTTATATATGTGCTATGATGATAGTTATAAGCTAAAAATAGAAGATACATAATGTTCATGTATGAGCAAAAAACTGATGTGCAACAATTTTAACCCACCTATTCTAATAAGAACTCTGAAATTTTCATGTTACATGATATTACATAGCATACCTTTCCGAGTTTTGCAAGAGATGATGGAAGTGATGCCCATGAAACACTACCATCTGTCCATCTTTTGCTATTAGAGACAAACTTGACTAAGCTAGCGAGATTAAGATTGTTAGTAGCCTCTTGTGTCTTCTTTATGATAGAAGCCCGTTGTTTATTTGACCTATCCGAATCATCTGAAGCTGCATTTGCAGTTCCCTTCTTCACAGGAGTTTGAACATTATTATCCTCTTTACATAAAGACTTCTCATTTGATGGAGTTTTTATTCGAGGAACCTGCAAGTTTGAATAAGTGAATAAATAAAGAATAAGATGTTCCAATTATATGGATTATCAAGCACCATGGAGCAACTTGAATTTTCATATTTTAGTTTTATCTAACAATAATGAAAGAGGAATCCATGCAAATGAAACCTTCAATAAAAAACACAGTAATAATTTAGCATAATGATAATGGACCAAAAAGAATGATTATAATTATCAAACTCCATAAATTATCATCCATAAGGCCAGGCTATGTTACTTATTTTAAACCCAGAAATCCTGCATTATGTAAAGCATGTGAAAGAGGAAACCATTTTTTTTTTTTCCGTGCACACTTTGCTGATTAAGTGACACATCAATAAGCAGAAACATAACCAACCACCAGGATACAAGCATACATAAAAATAAAAAGAAGAAAAAAAGTAGGCATGTTTTGGTACTTTTGCAGAAATCAAAGAGAATCTCAACCAAATTATTAGTTAGAAACATATCTGACATGATTGTTCAAAATTCAACAACTCCTGTAATATCCATAGAAAGACTAGTTAAACAAAAAGGACAAGAATCCACCAAATTGCTGTTTCAGAATTTTATCTAACATGATCAACATAAGCCAAAGTCATTTGACGCAATCCAGATATCATCAACATCAATCATTTAACTAGCAATTTAGTTCATTATATTATCTAAATAAACTTACATCATAATTTGAAGATCCAAAAGACCAAAAAAACAAAAGAAGCTTGCTAGCTTTACCCATCTTCAAGATGCAGAAAGAGGATTCAAAATTTATATGCAAGAGAATGAATCCAGAGTCTCAATTAACTCACAGAAGCACTTCGAGTCTCAGATTTTGTCTCAAGTTTGCCTGCCTTTGAGTTAGAATGACCCCTCCCTTTCGTCTCCATACTTCCTTCCCAGCTCCTTCTCAAAGCTCTGGGACTTGATTCAATGCCTGGCACCAAATTCCGAGTAGAATTTCCAGCAGCTGCCTTCCTGCCAGCTGTGGTAACCTTTAAAATGGATGCTGTCCTCTCCAACAAAACCAACTGTGAAGATGCTGGCTTTTCTAGCCCTTTAATTTTTGCTTGCTGTTTAAGATCATTGGAGAACTTCTCAAATGATGCAGGCAATGAATAAACACTTGTCGGGGATGAAGGTATTGACCTTGAGTTCATTGATCTTGATCTCACACCCATAGCTTCCTTTGTCTCCAATTTGCCATTCGCTGCTTGTTTCGAGAGTGCAGAGCTTGACTTACTGAGCAGCGCCTTTTCCTTTTCAACCTCCTCAGTTCTAATAGTTCCATTCTGTTTCCCCAATTTGTTCTTCTCTTTTTCTGAAGACAGTTTAGCATCATCCTTTGAGCCATTAGACAGCCGAGGTTTTTCAGTACCAAGGAAACCCAGGGAACTGGTGGCCACAATATCCTCAGGGTGTCCTACACAAGGATGGCGGCCAGGGACTGGCCTTACACCCCTAAGGATGGGTACAGGGGAGGCTGCTTCAAGGCGGTCAACATAAATGAACTGTCCCAATTGTATCTTATCACTTAAGATAAGGTCATCATGCTCATCAGGTAGGGATACATAGGTAGCATGGGAAGAATCAGAGACCTTAAGGTAGAAGCCTCGGTTTGAGAAGAGGTCACTGCCAGCAAGGGCTGGAACAATGCTGACAACTTGAAGGAGAGACGAGCGGTGTTCACCGGCAACCTTGACATCTGTATTCATGTGCTGGAAGAGCTTAAGGAGGACCCCAGGGACCAGTGAAGCCATTTGGTGCTGTCTTTAAAGTGCATTACACTAGAAACATTTAAGAAAAAAATAAATTGATATTAGAATGCATTTCATTTGGAAGGAATTCAATGAACCTGCAGGTGGTAACGATGAATTGTTTAATGATGCCAATACTCAGCAACTGCGATCTGATGGACCATTTTTAAGCATTAGATGAAATCTATATCCAAAAGGCAATGAACTACCTGAATCACATCATCTACCACAACTAATAATAAAGCTACTTAACAGAGAAATCGAGACAAGCAAACAATTATTTTGAGCTTTGATAATGCAGATTCCAGATCAATTCAGAGGTTCAAAAAATTTATCACATTAAACCATTTGTTCAGTTTAAGACTTCAGATGCTCTAAAAAAATAAAATAGGAAACCTAATGTTTGAACTAAATTCATTGCATCGTTCCCAGGATCTTTGAAAACTAGAATAAAATGCAAAAACAGCAAAACCCTCTTGAGAAATAAATGTGATGGTTAGTTTTTTAATCAGATAGTTCCATGCAGCTGACAAGAAAGAAACTTGGAAAACTCGGGTAGAGCAAAGATAGTGACTTTCAATAAGCTAAAAACATTGTCTATTCTGAAGAAATGAAATTCTCAGAGGGACGGATACGAAAGAAACTTACATCTCAATTTCTTGGGTTTTCATTCAATAATTTGGGACATAGAACTATAGAATCCATCCATGACTTAAAGAGTAAGGAAGGAGAATTGGCTTGAAAGCAAACTCAGGTAGAATAGAATAAAAAAGATGTTGACTCAGAATAGATCAAATCTATTATATAACAGAAATCAACAAAAGATTGTGATAAAACCATGTGTCACTATATAGATTCCAACTATTGATGTATAACCAAATACAGAAAAAAATATGAAAATTTTGGACTGCAGGATCTGTCACAAATTGTAATAGAATGTTGATGATCGGCAAAATCTAGAATTGAAAATAAGGAGCCTTAGGTATGAGTCGATTGGTACATAGAGATTTCACCTTCAAAGAGAATATAAACCATCGAATCATCAGAGAATTTAAGATAGAAACATTCTTTAAAAAAACTAGACAGAAAACGCAAGCTTTAGAGGGTTCTCTTTTCTGGCCTATAAAATAGTGACACACAGAGACCCTCAAATCTATCAGAAATAGTCCCTGCGAGAACCATTGCAAATCAAAAATATAATAAACTGCAAAATAAAAACTTTACCATGCAATAAACAAGATATAAAGCCAAGAATTTTCTGACTAATTCGAACCGAATGAATATGATGCTGGCTTCTACTGGATACAAGGTACAAGCTTATAAGGTATTCAAGGGAAAGATATTTCTTGTAGGGGCCCGTACCAGAAAAAATTCGCTTTTAAGTTTAGCAGTTAGCAGCTATAATTTAGGGAATAGGTCCATTCCTCACTTAAAAAACAAGGAATAGAGAATTGCCTTGAAAGCAAACTCGGTCCAAATAGATCAGATTGAGACAATGAAGGGACCACTATTGTTTACAGAACATAAAGAATAACACAGTTCCCAGTAAAAACCATGTGAGGATATATGAAGATCAAAAAAAAGAGAAGACAAGGAAAGCAATCATAGAGTTAGATAGACAACAGAGAATCGGGTGAGGACAACAAAGACTTCGACATTGAGGCGATCGACGATGATAAAAATGCAATCACTCGATGGATAGAAGGGAAAATTTTTCTTCAGGGGTTTGACTGAATCACAGATGTGAGAAGAAAAGATTTGGTTCTAGAAGCCCGGAAGGAAATTATTTAATTGGAAATCCAGAGACATTCCTCACAGTAAATGACGGTCTTTTCGATCTGATGCACCGGATCATACCATCAGAAACGAAGCAAAGTTGCGGTTTAATAAAAGAGCACGTTTTCCTAAAATCCCGGATGCAAAAATCCCATCTTTTGAACAAATTTCACAATTTTTTGCCGAACTCAATCAGATCACAGAGAAGGAAAAGAAAAGATCTTTTTCAAGCTACAGAGATCACAAAGATGAATAACAGACTGTTCAGCAATTCCACATCAAAAAATCAACTAAAAGAAGAGATTTAAAACCGCTCTTTCAATCTCTTTACAGATATTGTACCAAAAGAAATCTCCTTACAGATCCAAAACGAAGAAAAACGGCATAAAATCATCAAAAGCGCCAACCTTTTTGCGCTCTCCAGTGGAAACTCCCAATCCCCAATACCCGGAGCCGGAACGAAACGAAAAGGACCCTCCTCTCCCGATATCGAGACCGAAAAGCGCTTGATCTTTCCCTTTCTCCGTCATAAATCGGCTCGCCAGAAGAGACAGCGACGGAAAACCACCCCCGTAGAATCCCAATTCGGCGGGGCACGAGCCGAGAATAGAGCGGGAGTAAATTTAAAACCCTTATTCCCGTGATACGACCGAATCTGGGATAACCGCCCCGCTCCCTACCACCCTCCCCTCTCCACTCTCCACCGTTTACACTGCAACCGAGATCACGTCCTCGAATCCATAAAAGCGACCACAGAAGACTTCCAGACCCACCCCCTCCTCTCTCTCCCTCTCCCCCCTCTCTTTCTCCTCTTCTCCTCTCTCTCTATTAAAGCAGCGATGGTGAACGGAGCTGCCAGCCCAGACTTGGCACAGACAAACGAATTCTGGCACTCTGAATCTCTCTCATACTCTCCAGTTTCATTAAAGAAAAAGCCAGAAGTCTCCATCTGCTACAAAAATAAATAAAAGATTAAAAATTTAGACCGTCGTTTAGGCATCATTTTCATTTTTTACATCTTTTAGAATCATGAAATTACTGATTGTAGCGGTCGTAAAATTAAAAAGCTTTAATTTTTTATTTTAGAATATTATTTTACCTTTTATACTTTAAAAATAAAATAATAGTATCTAATATGTTTTTTATTTTCGTTTATGGGGTTTATTATTAAAAATAGAAAATAAAAGTGATGCCAAGCACGTCTTCCACACTTAGCTTCGAGCAACCTTCTACCGCCACGTGTTATGTTACGAGTAGTTCCGTAATTCCCAATGAATCGCACCGATGCTCCTCCGGTGCCGTATGGCACGGGGCTCTCCATGGGTTTGGTAACATGCTTGGGCCCCGAAGCACTATTAGGAAAAGTTAAAATAAGAATGAAGCAGAGGGCTCGACGGTTACCTGAACAAGTGCGGCGTTGCGGAGTAGGACGTTATTTTCTCGGTTGTTATTATTATTATTTTATTTTATTTTATTTTATTTATTATATATATAATATTTTTTTATTATTTAAAAAAAAAATTTTTTTCTTCCTCTCCTACTCTCTCCGCGCCCGTCTCCTCTACCACATCGCCCATTCGCACGCTCTCCTCTATGCCGATCTTGCTTCCGGACCTGCCGAAACTCCCATCTCTATCTTCTCCCGCCGGCCGCCGCCACCTCTACCTTTTCCTTCACCACGCCCCCGGCGGCGAGCCATGCTTAGCGGAATCGACGTGTGCGGCGACCTGTATTCGGATCAGCAATCCGGACCTCTATCATGGTGGCGATCTCTCCATTCACCGACCGCTCCGGCTAGAAGATTCCAACTCCATGACGAATTTCGTTGGTTGGCGGTGCCGCTATCTCTCCATCGACGTTCGATAGCGACGTTCACTCGACTTCAATTAATTTCGAGCCCATGGCATCATCGGATTCTGGCGCATTTGATCGAGTCTATGAATGCAAGAAAGCGGGACGTTGTGTGAGACGACGCGCTTCGAAGATCTCTTGTTTTTTTTGAATCAAAGTTACCC